>NW_015505261.1:1412227-1424383 GCF_001515645.1 Sinocyclocheilus grahami | reverse complement strand
ATGTTGTCTTGCATTAAAATAGACAAATTTAATTAGCCTATTCTATTTATGTTTGTATGTGAACTCGAAATCAACCACAACTTTGCTTTAAAAAGCATCACAAGATCTCCTAACCGAAGATCACATGATCTTCAAGTGATTTATTATTATTATTATTATTATTATTATTAGGGCTTCATGTTAATGTTCATTTAATGTTTATGCAAAAATAAAAGTGCATATAGCTGCCAATTGTATTAGTTGTTTGTTGATTTTCAAATATAAAACTTATTGAAATGTTTTCAGTGTGTGTATCAGTTCTTTTTGAACGTTTTCATCTAATTTGAACAAAACCGTGATAATATTTATAATCGTGATAACTTTGGTCACTATAATCGTGATATGAAATTTTCATACTGTTACATCCCTAGTTACAACACTGCTCTAGCACACCTGTCTGTGATTATCAAGTAGCCATGAACACATTGATTAGTTGCTTCAGGTGTGTTTGATTGGAGTTAGAGATGAAATCTGCAGGACAGTAGCTCTTCAGAAGCAGGGTTGGAGACCCCTGATCTAACATCTCCCATCCAGTATACACCAAGATAACATCACAAGTCTCTGATTTATGAACCGCAACAAGATTTTAATCGCTAATACTTTGTTTCTCTGATAGGTCGTTGTCTCCATTCTATGGAAAAAGTGGGCAAGATGTGGGGTAACCTCAGGAGTCGATGCCAAGCCCTCTTCCACAACGATGGCTCAGAGTCCCATCTGTGTAGCCAGGATTTAGATTGCGTCCACTGTGTGGTGGACTTGGGCAGGGGAGCACATGCAGAACTCTATGAAACTAGGTCTTTCACACCCTCGCAGACCTTGTCACCACTCCCACTGGTTCCTGTAGGACGCAGAGGCCATAACTGTGTGGCAGATATTCCCCAGATAGTAGAAATCTCCATTGACAAAGAGAGCGAGGATGCACGGAGGGGTCCCCATGTCCGTAGGGACTCCTACTCGCGTCATGCTCCCTGGGGAGGTAAAAAGAAGCATTCTTGCTCAACTAAAACACAAAGTTCACTTGAGGCTGACAGGCGAACGGGGCGCTCAAGAGGAAGTACAGCTAGGAGGGAGCGTCGCTATGGAGTTAGCTCTATCCAAGAGATTAATGATTCCGTAGGAGCTGGCAGCAGTGGGCGCAGCCTTAGCACCCGTTCTCTACGACAGCGACTTCGGGACACTGTAGGCTTGTGCCTTCCTCTCCCCACACAACGCCGCTCTCAGTCAGCCAAAGGCCAGGTGTCCTCCAAACGTAAGATCCACCTTACTGAACTCATGCTCGAAACGTGCCCTTTCCCACCCGGTTCAGATCTGGCCAACAAGTGGCACCTAATTAAGCAACATACGGCGCCAGTCAGCCCTCATTCCTCAACTGCTCTTTTGGATGCATTTGATTCAGCACATCCATCCCCTGAAGACGAAGAGGAGAGGCTGCGGGAACGCCGTAGACTTAGCATAGAGGAAGGAGTGGATCCCCCTCCAAATGCACAGATCCATACGCTGGAAGCAACTTCACAGAACTCTTCCCTCTATAAACTGGGACCAAAGATGGCTCCTGGTGTTGGGGAAGGACTTAGTGAGGGCAGAAGTCTGGGAACAATCTCCACTATTTCTGGGGGATTATCGGGACTTGCTGCACAGGTTGCAGCGAATATGGCAGTGCCATCCCACACTGTTGACTGTGACTCTGAGGAGGATTCAACTACTCTTTGCTTACAGACACGGAGGCCTAAGCAGAGGCATGCTTCTGGGGACACTCACTGCTCCAGACAGCCGGGGCCTTGGAAGGTCCACACGCAGATTGACTATATTCATTGTTTGGTGCCTGACCTACAGGCCATAACTGCACTTCCTTGTTATTGGGGGGTGATGGACCGGTATCAAGCAGAAGCACTGCTGGACGGACGACCAGAGGGCACCTTCCTGTTACGTGATTCTGCACAGGAGGACTACTTGTTTTCCGTTAGCTTTCGACGTTACAATCGTTCACTGCATGCACGCATTGAACAATGGAATCATAACTTTAGCTTTGATGCGCATGACCCCTGTGTCTTCCACTCTTCCACAGTAACAGGCCTGCTGGAGCATTATAAAGACCCCAGTGCCTGTATGTTCTTTGAGCCCCTGCTCACTGCTCCCTTACACCGGACTTTCCCTTTCAGCCTTCAGCACCTGGCACGAGCTGCCATCTGCAGACACACCACCTACGATGGCATTGGTGCCCTGCCACTGCCTCCAACCATGCAGGACTTCCTGAAGGAGTATCATTACAAACAGAAAGTCCGTGTGCGCTGGCTAGAGAGAGAGACACCACTCAAGGTCAAATAAGGTCTGGCTCTGCTCCCAAGAGAGGCAGGATTGTGGGCAAGAGCTTTGCCGCCAGAGGAGTATGTGGCTCATATTATCCATCATACTGTTGGCTTTAGATACACGGCAACAGAGGATGCTATGAACTTCCAGCTGTTTTTTTTTCCGGTTAATACTACACATGGAATCCATACATATGTTTCAGTGCAGTACATTCTGTCAAGCTAGCTTAACCGCTGAAGTGTCGAGCATGTTGGGAATGAGATGGTCTTATTCTCTGCTCTTTTCCTAAGACCTTATATCCTTTGGATCTCCACTAGCCTGCCCGCATGCCCCTTGCATTCTATCTTCTAGTGTTTTACACTATTTTGAGTAGTAAAACTGGGTGTTGTCACATTAACTAGCCTCATTTGTCAGGCAAATGGATCAACAGAAGCTTAGTCCAGTGATTAAAATATATTTAAGTAATCTTGGAAGTATTCATACCTGAATATCTTCTACTCTAAAAATGTGATGTTAAATATCTAGTCACGTAAACTATATGCCTATTTGCTAAGTCATGGCTAATGTATCAGCAATACCTTCAAGATACTTTACAGTGACCTCCTACAAGTGTCAAGTTCCCTGAGGCAGCACTTGTTAAGCCTTGTGTACATGGACAGGATCACAGTTATACACGCACCTCTCAGCACTAAGCATGCTTTATTTTTAAAATCGAGGCAGACAGAAGTGAAAGGCATGAATTAATTGCGGGGAGGAGGGAGCACAGTGCACCATGTGCCATATGATAGAGAGGACGGATTATTTAAAACTAGGCCCTCATGTAGTTTCATATCCCAGCATAATACTTGTTTTAAACAATCTATTTTACAATTTTCTATTTTTATCAGTGACAGTCTAAAATGACATATGGCACTTTAATTGTCGTTTGTGTACCGCACAATGACTTATAGACTCAAGTACATGCATATAAACAGATTGTATTGTTTGTCTGTGTGTTTTTATGGACCTTATTCATAGGATGTCAATTTATCCCCCATATTCTTCGCATGAGTCACCCGAAGTGTGTTAGTGTCAAGTGTCTCATACCTTGCCTGTGCATATGGTTTGTACTCTAGGCTAATATGGTTATATATGCAACAGCCGAAATTGGACAGAGAAAGTCCTCTGTAAAACTTGTATAGATACCTCAAAGATTTTCACTTTAGATATTGTTGGAAACCAGACAGATGCCATCACTGTGTATATATTTAATGTTTATTGGATTGATGTCCAGTAATGTTATAAAGTGTGATTTGTTCCACTTGATAATGTTGCACTTATATTCATTATGAAGCATGCAGCTATGCTTCTTTCATCATAATTGTGTGCACTAGGGTTTGAGATTCCCTCGACACTGTAAAGATATAGTTTTGATGTGCTTGCACAAAAAAAAAATCAAAGTCAACAAAATCACGCTAATATGTTTAATATCAGATGTTCAGTATTGCAATGGTAGGCTTTCAAGGTCCAAGCAAATCTCAAACCATGCATAATATGTAAAACTGGTACAATTCGCAGTATTGGGTGTTTGATTATCAGCGACCAAAGGTGTGCATCTCTAGTTTGTTATTGTGAATAAGAAATCTTCCACCATGTCTTTAGATTTTTTTTATATTGAGCTCAATGACTTAATTATAGTGTCCGGTTTTCTAGCAGAGTAGCACCCATTTTGAAACCATTTATTTGAACTGCAATTAAATCCGCAATTAAACTCTTTCAAAATACACATCGTTGTCACTGAAAGGAAGTCATTTATTTTTTATTTATTTTATTTTTTTTAACTCCTATTTTTCCACTTGAATTACCTGAATAAATACGCAAAACAACCATCTTAAAATTTCTTCCACCCTGCACACTGCATGCTCTGTATACAGGCTCACATTGTCAACTGTGTAGTGGTACACGTCAGATGATGTCATCTGCTTTCAAGACTTCAGAGAATAATATGCCTTTCATTGAATTTACAGACAAAATTGGAGCGCTTGGTCACAGCAGGCAGTTTCATGACCTCTTCACGATCCATACATGCTGTAAAGAAAACTAGCCTGGTTTTAGTTGGTCTTCCTGGGTTTAGGCTGGGAGGCCAGATAGACCAATTGAAGACCAGCTTATTCTGGTTTAAGTTTATTTTATTTTAATAGTTAAATTTGACAACTATTATGTGTAGTCCATTTTTTGTGTTGTCAATGTTTTAAAAAAGTACCACGGTTTTTAAGATATGGTAACATAGTATTTCCATGGGATTTGGACATGTTCCATCATAGTGCCATGTTTTTAGAACATGTACCGTGGTACTTCTATGATATCACTGTAACCTGGTACCACCGTACGTTTTTGTAAAGAAATGCACATAATGCTAACCCGAGGAAATGTTTCCACTATAGCAAAATCTCAACGATGCTGAAGGCATTCAGCAGAAATTCGTAAAGCTCTTTCCCGTTTCAGGAACGAGTTCAGATGATTTAAGCCGCTGCATTTATGACAGAAAGCTTCATTTTCAAGGGTGTTGGTTCGAGGGCTGTTAAACGCTTAGTGATAGCCTGGTCCTCACCAAATCCTTTGGATTTTTTTTAAACCCTGAGGCATAGTCATGCAGTCATTTGGGACTTTGTATGCCACTGCACAGTGAGTGAGTCTCTCCTGGCAGTGTTAGACCCTGCCCTGCCTTACAGGCACTAATCACAGGCTACATTTAATGTGCTAGCCTCTAAATGTACCACCTGCTAAAAGGACCACTCTGTGTTTCATGATGGGTACTATGAAAATAGACAAGAGAGGGACTTTTTGCTCAAATTTTTCCTCTTCCTCTCCGATCTGACCACATCCTCAGCATCACCCTCTTTCTTGGATATGTAGTGCTGAAAGCAGTGAGCGTGTTTGTCTAGTCTGGATACTAGCTAAAGTTAGCATTAGCAAGAAACTAACACACACAGTGCTCCATTGAGGAACATTGAGTGCTGCGAGGAATGGGGCTGTGTTTGAATACGCAGTTGTTATTTAGTTAATAGTTTAGAAAAAGTATTACGAGGGAAGTAACACACCAAACTAATCCAACACAGTGTTCTCCAGTAACTCAGGCCTGGTTTATTGCATTTAAAATAGTGCAAATAAAATAGTAACGGTGGGACTGCAGAAGTCATGATACACACACAGTGCTCCATTGAGGAACATTGAGTGCTGCGAGGAATGGGGCTGTGTTTGAATACGCAGTTGTTATTTAGTTAATAGTTTAGAAAAAGTATTACGAGGGAAGTAACACACCAAACTAATCCAACACAGTGTTCTCCAGTAACTCAGGCCTGGTTTATTGCGTTTAAAATAGTGCAAATAAAATAGTAACGGTGGGACTGCAGAAGTCATGAAGATTACAGTGAGGAGTCTTGTTTTGAGACTTCTATGAACTGTGTCTTGTGCTTATGGCCTGGGGATGCTTTGTCCTTGTTTTCATGGTTAACAACTTGATCATTTTGAAACCTCTACTTAATTTGTCACTTTGTGATATTCTGTCCCAGGCTTACCATAAAGTCAACATTGACCCTAATGTATGTTACTGATCTTTTTGTGCACAGTTCATCAGTGCATGTCATTGTGAAGAAATAAAATACCTCTAAAACGATTCTCCATGTTGATGACATCACCAGGCCCTCTTATTTTTTAACTACTTCTCTTCAGACAAACATTAAACTATCCAAGCAATTCTGCTGAATGAAGTCACATCCTATATATATATTTTTTGCTTCATTCACATTTTGGAAGTAAAATGGTACGCAAAGGCGGTTTCGTATTGACTTCAGTAACAAAAATCTTATTCCATCATAACAGAAATTCACATGAGCTGAACTGAGTTTGGCCTGGAGGTCAGCGGTATTATTTGTCCTTTTGAAATGAAATATAAATAGCATCCAGGTTATCAGTTACACATTACCCACCCAAAGCTTCTGAATAATTGAATGTATCGTTTGGAGAAGAGGATTGAGCAGAAGAAGATAGGCCATTTATGTTTACTTTATTGAAAATGGCATGATTCCATGCTCAGACACTGCCGGACCATCAATGAAAACTGATCTTTGAAAACAACACTTTCTCGATTTCTGCTCTTTATAGCACGCTGTGAGCACAGATCGAGTTCTATCCGGCGGACTCGGTTTATTCTCATTTTCTACTCTTTGGTGAACGTGATATGGTCAATGGGGGTGAATGAAAAGCTAGTTACGAGTCTCTCATGCCAGACTCCGCTCGTGCTTTCCATAGACCGCATACCTCTCGCTCAAAACACATGCGTGAGCTTTTCTCATGCCTCATATCTCCGCACATCATCCATAAGCAGAGCAGAATGAGAGAGGGAGAAAAAGCCGCTGTCTCTTTTGCACTGGACTGCCTCCAAGTCTGTGGCGGCAAAGTGAACGCTGACCTCTCTCTCACCTTTCCCTGCCTAAATACACATGCACAGGCTCCCATCCATATTTCATACCAGAAATACATCCCCAGAGAATATTTTACACCCAGTGTGGAAGGCAGCCGTCAAGTCCAGGAGGTGAGGGCAGGGCCTAAATAAGCTTTGTGCACGCCAACCTGACCACCAGAGCCAAGAAAAACAGCCATCACTATCGTACTGTCATCTGGAGGAACGAGCCTTACTGTTCTGTTCGCCTACAGCGGATTAGCCACAAACTCGTGAAAATATGACGACTCTGCCATGTACTGGCGAGATTAAACTGCTTGAAATGGGAGGTGTACTTAAGTCCTTTTGGCACGGTTTTAGTCCTCACTTAACATGTCATATGCGCAACTGCCGCAGTCCCTCTGTCAACTCTGTGTGGAAAAACATGACCACATATATGGAGTATACAGTGTACAATTATTCATTAACACGCTCTCGTCATACATAAGTAAAGTGGTCACACCAGCTGCGACGTGTCTCAACAGTATAGTCGGGGTGAATTATATGGGGTTTCTGTCCTCTCTAATTAGGGAACCTCACCACAAAGGATGTGAAAACAAAGATTGGGGTCTTAAAAGTGTGTTATTTTTACATGTAATAATACATCTCAGTAACACCAAAAAGTTAGATAAGTAAAAAAGTTATGCGTTAATCGTTAACAGAACTTGCATTCATTTGCATGAAATTGAAATTCCACCTTTTTTAAATGCACCCTAATAATCTTATAGATTAAATTGTTTTTTTTTTAATAACTTCCGGTAAAACTTCTCTCTGGTGCAGGACTTCTCCAATCATTTAGTTTGCTTAAACCTCGCTTCGTTCTTAAAATTGTCTGCAAGCTTGCATTCAGATATTTCTCCATCCAATCACATTGATTAACATTTTATTTTCTTGACCCTACTTTTTTTCAATAAGCTGGTACACTCAGATATGTCACAATATGACAGAAATTATCTCTCACTACCGTTAGATCAAGATAAGTAATGAACAACAAATACTGACATTTTTCAAAAGCAAGTCCCACACAAAATATTTTTTAACACTGAATATTTTGAATCAGATTACAGAAGTAAAATGGGTCATGCTTTAGTTTGGGGATCAATTCTCACTATCAACTATTAATTATGGCTTTTTTTTCAATAAACTCCTAATTTGCTGCTTATTAATAGCTAGTAAGGTAGTAAAGTTTATAGGTATGATGTAGAATTAAGGAATCTAAAATATGGTCATGCAGAATTATGAATGCATTGATATAAGTTATTATAATATAACTTATATGCTTTATAAGTACTAATAAACAATCAATATGCTAGTAATATGCATGCTAATAAGAAGCTAGTTAATAGTGAGTATTGGTCCCTAAACTAAACTGTTACTGTAAAATGGCTTGTGAGCAGCATTTCACGTTGTCTTTAACGTTTAGTTGACTTTATTGCCTTTGGCAGACCCTTCCGCATCTGTTGCTTTTCAGTAATATTCAATACCTGCTTCTTTTCCAATTCAGTATTTCATCTTTTTCCAATTTTTCAACCTTTTGTCATTTTACACTCTTACCTGGCAAGTGAATGATATGATCTGCCATCGTTTGTTCCATTATCTCATTCTGCCATAACTCATACTGGATATGTCCTACCAAGGGTCTGTGTTTAATTTACCTCAAGCTGAATCATGCGAAAGTTTCCTCAAGCTGAATGTAATGTATAAAATAACCCCAGATCTTATCATCAAGATCAATATGCTTTGGATCATCAAAATGTCCTTCTCTAAGCATTTTTTAAAAATATTTTTCTCTCTCTATCCTCTTTTCACCACTACAGTTGTGTCCACCTTCTCACTGTAGTGCATTATTGTTGTTTGGCTGGCCTTACTGTCAACCCAAGGATTGGGGGGCTCTGGTCTCTCTCTCTCGTTGTCTTGCTTGCCTGCAAGGCTCAAACCAGTTCTGGAAAGTTTTCCTCAGTCTTAATCCTGGCATAGTTATTCCACTCTATGTACGTGTTTATGAAGTCCTGACAAAATCCTTCCTCTTCAGCCTCTCCCTCTCTCCTTCACTTCCCCTCTTTCTCCCTCTGGGGCTCCAACTTGCAGAGATTTAATTTCAACTCTCCTGTCGAAAGAGAAAGATTCTAGTACTTTGTAGGGACAGAAACGGGACTGTTTTGAAACTATTGTTTTTGCAGACTGTATGTTTTGAAGTTTAAAGAACTATTGTGGGTTAAATATCAGTTAGACCCCATGCATTATCACATCCACAATAAAAATATTTTTGTTTTGTTTTGTTTCAATACGTAATAGCCATGTGGGCATCGATACACTATTGTCATCCTGAAAGTTGACAAAATTCTCTGTTAGCATATATATGTACTCAAAATCTACAGCCTTTCTCTTCTGGGAAAGTGGACTAAATTATGAATGACTCATCTTGCACTTGTGGGCGTGTCCAGACTATTTACCAATCAGATCTCTAGAATGGGAATGTCCCTCCCACTAATACCACTTGCCTTTGACTAACAATAGCAAATCCTTGTTAATTACAGTTATGTAATTCACATTTGTTTCACACAATTGTTTCTGTTTCAATATGAAATACAGTGCAGAAAATTGTGTTGAATCAAACGCTGTTGGTGCCAATTCATTTGGCGAACTGGAAGCTAGCTAATTAGGCAGTTACGACATGGGAAATCCTTGAAAATTATGAACCCCCCCCCCCCAAAAAAAACTATAAGGTCAAATAAAATATGATCAAGACTACATCACAAATGACTTAGAGATATGTCACCACTTGATGTCCAATGGATCCTGAAGCAAAACCATTTGAGAGCAGCTGATATGTAATTGCATTACTGTTCATGCATTTTTACATAAATGAGTCATAATTAAGCTCAAGATGCATGTAGCCTACAATTTTTTGGTTTTTGATCAATTGACTTCGTGAGAAGCTGTGGTGTGTGACAGAGCTGTGAAATATAGTTTGAGGAAAGGTTTGAGAAGATTAGTAGGCTCTCTGCTGAACATGTTCATGCAATACAGTTTAGCTGCCCTTGTGGCAAAAATATGTATGGAGATGTATTATTGTAAACCTTAAAATGGAAACTTGTGGTTTCTGAGATGAAGCTCTCATGGCCACAGTTTAGACCACTGTTAACTAGATTTGGAGATGACTTGGCCTTGACTTGGCAGGAGATGTTTTCACCCTCATTAGATTTTAGATCCAGATACTGAGAATCCACTGTGCCAAAATAATAGTGTTTAGAAGGTGAATTTTGATCAAATGTTACAGCTCTGGCCACAGCTTAAATGATGTGATTCATAACCCCCTTGGTAGGTCATTTTACTGCTTTCATTAACATGTGAAATCACACTGTAATTCACAAGGCTTTATGAAAATTGATGTTTGTTTAGCATTTCATTCCCCATTGGCTGCATGTCATAATATCTCTGAAATCATGTGGAACAGCTCCACGAGCCGCAATGGATTGGATGCAAGATTAAACCTCAAGGACTTCTGGACTGTCTAATTTTTTAAAAGGCACACTTAAGCAATGAGGGTAAGAACACTTTCACACTGGAGCTTTTTGTAAACAAGTATGTTTGATGCCAGAGATTGGTTTGTTTGATGCCAGAGATTTGTTTGTTTGGTTGGTGTCAAAGCATTTTTCCAAACTCTGATATACACCAGTGAAACTAGACAGAGTCTCCTTGAAAAGATAGAATAGGGTTTGGTTCATGCAAATTCTGAATTGCAAGTATGAAAGCAATTGTCCTAAACTGAACCCCCTATAAATTCAAAAAATATATATATTTTTTTTTTTTCGGGAATTAATCCACATGATATTTTATTACTTAAACCAGGTAACAAACTAATTTCCTTGCCATAAAAAGGTTAAGTGGTACTTGATCTTTGGTGCATTCGAGTTATGTCGGATAGAATTTATGAACTGAACACGAATGCCATCACCACAAAGTGGGAAACAAGTGGTAAACTAATGGTAAACTCTGGATTTTCTTTTTTGCTTTACAATAAAACAAGCTTTTGCATGTACAAAAGTATTGTACAATTACAATAGAATATAACTCTGTAATAACACCTGATGTGCATTGTTTATTGATCATTTTGTAGAACCAGAGTTTAAAAAAAATGTTTTGGTAAGAAAGGTGCAATACTTCTCAAAAGTTTGGAAACATTATGATTTTTTACATTTTTAAAATTAAGTCTCTTATGCTCACCAAGGCTGTATTTATGTGCTCAACAATACAGTAAAACAGTAATAATGTGAAATAATATTACAATTTTAAAAAACTGCTTTCTATTGTAATATATTTTCAAATGTAATTTATTCCTGTGATGTAAAGCTGAATTTTCAGCATTATTACTCGGTAACACTTTATAATAACTGCACACTATGAATCATTAGTTAAGCATTAGTAAATAGTCAATTCATTCTCTATAAAGCATTTTTCCAACATTAATAGGCATTAGTTAGCAATTTATAAATACAGCTCTAAATGTTTTGTTCTTGAGCATATCTATAATGTTTAATAATTGTATTTTCATACTTTATTAACGATCAATTTATAATTTCTAAATGATTACGTTATTTACAAACCAGTTATTTAGGAGTTGTCAGTGGTTCATAAGATCATTAAGAAAGTGTAAGTAAATGATTAAAGGGGTCATATGATGTTGCTAAAAAGAACATTATGTTGTGTATTTGGTGTAATGCAATGTGTTTATGGGGTTTAAGGTTCAAAAAACACATTATTTTCCACATAATGTACATTACTGTTTCTCCTCTAAGCCCCGCCTTTCTGAAACGCGTCGATTTTTACAAAGCTCATCGTTCTGAAAAGTGAGATGTACGCTGATTGGTCAGCTATCCAGTGCGTTGTGATTGGCCGAATTCCTCAAGCGTGTGACGGAAAAGTTATGCCCCTTACCATACTGTGATGCCGTCTCCCGGCACGCCAAGACAAAACCAATAAAACCCATTACAAATGAGGCATTTGTTGCATCCAGTAGGGACATAATTACTGATTATAATGACTTATACTGTGTTTTTACGCATTGCGTTGCATATCGTGCTGCGTAAACATAAAACCAAGTCTGCATTTGTGATCTGAGAAACGACAAACAACAAGCGCTACTCTACACTGCTTAAAACTCGCGTTTGAATCATCAGTGGCAAATTCTTTAAATATAAAAAACATACTTACAGGCTGTGAGTCATAAGCGCCAGACTGTCCTTGCAAAATTGGAATTGCCCCACTTTATAGAAACAACCTTTGTGCACAGACGCATTGTAGGCTACTCTGCAGGTTCAGGAAACAGT
>NW_015505261.1:1409790-1411978 GCF_001515645.1 Sinocyclocheilus grahami | reverse complement strand
GGTAACACTTTATAATAACTGCACACTATGAATCATTAGTTAAGCATTAGTAAATAGTCAATTAATCCGTTATAAAGCATTGTTCCAACATTAATAGGCATTAGTAAGCAGTTTATATATACAGCTATAAATGTTTTGTTCTTGAGCATATCTATAATGTTTAATAATTGTATTTTCATACTTTATTAACGATCAATTTATAATTTCTAAATGATTACGTTATTTACAAACCAGTTATTTAGGAGTTGTCAGTGGTTCATAAGATCATTAAGAAAGTGTAAGTAAATGATTAAAGGGGTCATATGATGTTGCTAAAAAGAACATTATGTTGTGTATTTGGTGTAATGCAATGTGTTTATGGGGTTTAAGGTTCAAAAAACACATTATTTTCCACATAATGTACATTACTGTTTCTCCTCTAAGCCCCGCCTTTCTGAAACGCGTCGATTTTTACAAAGCTCATCGTTCTGAAAAGTGAGATGTACGCTGATTGGTCAGCTATCCAGTGCGTTGTGATTGGCCGAATTCCTCAAGCGTGTGACGGAAAAGTTATGCCCCTTACCATACTGTGATGCCGTCTCCCGGCACGCCAAGACAAAACCAATAAAACCCATTACAAATGAGGCATTTGTTGCATCCAGTAGGGACATAATTACTGATTATAATGACTTATACTGTGTTTTTACGCATTGCGTTGCATATCGTGCTGCGTAAACATAAAACCAAGTCTGCATTTGTGATCTGAGAAACGACAAACAACAAGCGCTACTCTACACTGCTTAAAACTCGCGTTTGAATCATCAGTGGCAAATTCTTTAAATATAAAAAACATACTTACAGGCTGTGAGTCATAAGCGCCAGACTGTCCTTGCAAAATTGGAATTGCCCCACTTTATAGAAACAACCTTTGTGCACAGACGCATTGTAGGCTACTCTGCAGGTTCAGGAAACAGTCCTCCATAAAATGCGCTGCACACATCTGGATATTTGGCTTGAACTGTTCTGGAACAGTGTTGTAAATACAACTTAACCACTGATTTCTAGTTGTGTCCTCTTTTGGAAGGCCAAACAAAGTAGTTTCGCTTTCACAATGAAACACACAGCATCACACACGGCAGGCTACAGTGAGTGGCGGTGGGCGGGCTTGAGTGAGGAACGGCAACCACATGTGACGACCCCTGGCTGGACTCCGCTTTGTCCATGGTGAAAGCCAATCCAGCGATCCACAGCGCGAAGTTGATGTATTTCCGCAGTGACCAGCACGTGTCAGCTCCAGGCACAATGAAGCGGATATCGTCCTCTTTTGGAAGGCCAAACAAAGTAGTTTCGCTTTCACAACGAAACACACAGCATCTCCACGACATGACGTCGGCAACAACAATACTACAGCGCGAATAAAAGTTACGCCTTCTTTCTTTGCGTGAACATTTGGGTGGCGTTATGCAAATCTTCCCACACAGTGACGTTGACATGGGCGAGTTTAAACTAGGTAATTTAGGAGGGCGTGGACAAGTCTTAACTTTTATAAACAATATCTCTTTGGATTTGAGACTTTAGTCTTTGCAACTTTACAGACCTCCTTAATGCACCAAGAGCTTGTAACACTTCAAAGAGAAAGGAAAAAATGACCCCTTTAATAAACTATTTAAATGTGCATATAAAAATCATATTATTTAGACACATGATAATAGTTGCTCAGTGTGTTAGTAACTGGTTTATTGACACATATTCCTGCTGTAATTCATGATTAAGTCAGGTTGTTATAAAACATTTAGTAGTTGCCAGCCATCTATTTTTGTGAGCTCATCTAAAGTGAGTGTATCAATGAGGGTCGTGTAGGCAAGGTCGGATCCAATTGCAGACTTTTATTCAAACAAAGAGCGTAGTCAGACAGGCAAAGGTCATACACCAGCAAACAGTGTCCAGAGGGCAAGGCAAGAGAATAATCCCCCACAGAAAATAGATAAAGCCAAGCAGGAAATGATCAGAGGCGAGATAAACAGGCTAGGGTCAGAACAACACTAGGAAACTAGGAAGCACTTGGTATAGCAGCTAGGCTAACCAATACTGAGCACCTTGATGTGTGCGAGTGCAACCTTTATAGTGTCCGGGTTATTGGAAACAGGTGAGGGTGTAATCAGATGGGATCTTGGGAAATGGAGTCCAGGGTGAAAGTCTGAGTGGCGTG
>NW_015505261.1:1409260-1409780 GCF_001515645.1 Sinocyclocheilus grahami | reverse complement strand
TGAGTGGCGTGTGTGGCAACCTCTGGTGGAGAGCAGGGAACGGATCATGACAGAGCCCTCCCCCAAGGAGCGGCTTCCAGACGCTCCAAACGGTATAATCCAGGAAGAAAGTGGAGCGGGATGGAGGGCCAGGTCCATGTGCAGGAAGAGAACCTGGTTCCTGAGGCAGAGCCGGCGGATCAGGGAGCCAGGGCAGAGCTGAAGGAACACCAGAGCAGAGCTGAAATCCACCAGGGCAGAGCAGGTGGAACTGAAGACCACCAGAGCAGAGCAGAAGAGCACCAGGGTGGAGCCGGCAGAACTGAGGATCACCCGGGTGGAGCAGATGACCAAAACAGCAGAGCAGATGGGTCCGAAGAACCCCACAGCGGAGCAGAAGACCACCAGAGTAGAGAAGACCACCACGGCGGCACAGACGGATGAGAAAACCAGGGTTGAGACTGAGAACTCTGAGGAACTGAAACATAGGAAACAAACAGTTTACTTATGGCCCCAAAGACCGAGGCAGAAGGCACCGTGA
>NW_015505261.1:1388135-1409158 GCF_001515645.1 Sinocyclocheilus grahami | reverse complement strand
CGGCCTCCATAGCCGTGACAGGACAGGCAGAGAGTTCACATACGGACTCCATAGCCATGACAGGACAGGAAGAGAGTTCACAGATGGCCTCCATGGCCCGGGTCAGAACAAGACGATGATTCACAAGCTGGGAATGTATTGCTAGGCGCCACCACTGTGCAGGAAGCTGAAGCAGACATCCCCGTTTCGTGAGGTTATGCAGCATAAGCCACAACCTCTGGAGCCTTGACGGTGGTGTTCGCGACCCAGACACACCATAAAGTGATTCCTATTATGGGAAGCGCTGCAGACGGGGGAATCAGTTCAAAAACTGGAGGGCTAAGGTGAGTTGGTTTGGGGATACCAGCTGAGCATGCAGACACCAGCTGTGCATCCCTCATACTGGATACCAGACTGGGATACCGAAGGACTGACCTCAAAGATCTGGTTGCAACAGACAGGACGTGACGTGACGTGACTCTGGACGATCAGCTGTGATGAGATGAGACTTTGGGAGATCAGTTGAGACGTGACTTAACTCATGAAGAGCAGCTGAGACTTGACTCATGAAGATCAGCTGAGACTTGACTCAGGAAGATCAGCTGAGACTTGACTCAGGAAGATCAGCTGAGACTTGACTCAGGAAGATCAGCTGAGACTTGACTCAGGAAGATCAGCTGAGACTTGACTCAGGAAGATCAGCTGAGACTTGACTCAGGAAGATCAGCTGAGACTTGACTCAGGAAGATCCGCTGAGACTTGACTCAGGAAGATCAGCTGTGATATGATGTGGCTCAGGCTCTGTCTTGGTAGGCTTGACGTGAGCAGGCTCTGGCTTGGCTGGCTTGGCAGGCTTGACAGGACAAGACTCAGGAATGGCGGCCATCTTGTGAACATTCTCCGGGTTGGCAGCCATTTTGTGGAAAGTCTCTGGGGCTTCAAAGTCCTCTGCCTCTCCCACAGTGAACACCACAAAATCAAAGCATAGTCCATAAAATCTCTTAAACTGCATTTAAAGTCCCCTCCAGGAAACCATGATTTCACAGGCTCATTCAGTCCAAAACGAAAAATGTCTTTTAAAGCGACTTCATCAAACGGAACGTGGCTAGACAACTCACAAAACCGCTGAACATAGTCCTCGATCCATGAGTCTCCTTGCAGGATACGTAGAAGCTGGTCAACTGGGTCCATTGTTGAGCTGGAGAGCCGCTGGATCCTTGTGGGCTCAGTATTCTGTAACAATGAGGTTAGGCAAGGTCGGATCCAATTGCAGACTTTTATTCAAACAAAGAGCGTAGTCAGACAGGCAAAGGTCATACACCAGCAAACAGTGTCCAGAGAGCAAGGCAAGAGATTAATCCAACACAGGCAACAAAGGCAAGCAGCAAATGATCAGAGGCGAGATAAACAGGCTAGGATCAGAACAACAAGACTAGGAAACAGGATACTAGGAAGCACTTGGTATGGCAGCTAGGCTAATCAATATTGAGCACCTGGATGTGAGTGAGTGCAACCTTTATAGTGTCCGGGTTATTGAAAACAGGTGAGGGTGTAATCAGAGGGGATCTTGGGAAATGGAGTCCCAGGGTGAAAGTCTGAGTGGCGTGTGTGGCAACCTCTGGTGGAGAGCAGGGAACGGATTGTGACAGTGAGGACTATTTATACCACTTACAAAGGAGATTTAAAGGATCATTTATCTTCCAAACAGAAAAGTTAAACACAACACAGAGGGATAAAGAACACAGTTGTACAGTTTCATTTTATTGCATCTTGAAATAAATATTTCTGAGTTATGTATCCCTCTGTGTTGTGTTTGTTTATTTTTTATTTTTATTTATTTATTTTTGTTAGGAAGATAACTGAGTCTTTAATCTCCTTTGTAATAGATGTGCTTGTAAATCAAGAGCAAGGCATTTATAGCTGTATTTATAAACTGCTTACTAATGACTATTAATGTTGGGACAAGGCTTTATAAAGGATGAACTGACTATTTACTAATGCTTACCTAATGATTCATAGAGTGCAGTTATTATAAAGTGTTACCCATTACTCCAGTCTTGAGTGTCATATGAAATTATTCTAATATGCTGATTTGCTACTTTACAAAAAAAAAAATCGTAATGTTTCCAAATTTTTGGCAAATAATGTACATTGAACAGTTTCTCTGACTAATGTAATTTAAACACACTTTGGACCTCAATTTTAAAAAAGTGCATGTAATGAAATGTGAATGTAAAACAGTTTCTGAAATGTTCCAATTAATGATTTATAAAATATCTGAATACCTGAATACATTCCTCTTTATAAATCGTAGTTCATCTTAAATTCAACACATCAACTCCAGAACACCCACAAATATCTCTATATGGTGCAGAAAAAGTACGGCACTCATCCTCAGTAGGCAAGGAAATCCAATCGTATGTGAAATAGGCCCCTGATGTGTTAATTACGACTTCCAACTCATAAATTTCAACTTCATAGGAGGACTTGAATGTGCACATTCATCGCATCCTCTGCAAACTGTTGCCATGATAGTTGTTGACCTAAAAGAGAAATCTGTCTACAATAATGCCCGTTATAGCACCCCTTGTGGCAACACTGAGAATGCAAGGTACACGTGTGCTGCATTATGAATTGTGGTCTGACACATTTCTAAACACAACTACGCACAAAATCAAAATTAGTCAGAAGTGTTTTTGCTCACAAACTCGTGTTGGGTATGTTTCTACCTCAGTCTATCTCTCTATGCTGTCTTGATTGGCCTGTCAGTGAGATTGTAGCTCTAAAGAAGGAGGGAGCCTTCTGTGGTTTTCTCTCCCTCTGCTCTTTCCCAGAAAGATGAATCAGAGAGTGGTGACCGCTGAGTGGCCCAGGTTCCTTTCATCCTGCTCTTAAATCTCTCTGTGCGCTGAAGGGGGTCCAGGACTGCACCATCTCAGCGCCCCCAGAGGGGATAAAGCTGTTTAGAGAGTCCTGGTCCTGGATTTAAACACTACAGGTTAAATTAGACTCTGCGCTGTGATCATACCAGCAAATGCATTCATGAGCTTATTGAAATGTTTTGTTTTCTTCTTCATGTCTGTTTTAAAAATTGCAATTGCATTCATTAGTTTTGGAGCTGTGGTCTTGCGGCTTCTCCAACATATTTTTTTGTGACTTGTGACTTTCTTTTTTCATGCGGCATAAAGAAATTTCACACAACTTTTTTAATGCGAAAGAGTCGATAGAAGACAAAAAAAATAGTCCAGACTTGGGCACTATTCTGGAGGGCCACAGTAAGAAATCTTCATCGTTATCTGTCGTAACTCTGAATTAAATAATTCAATAAAGATTTAATGTGATGTACTGTCTTGTCTACTTTCCACAGATCTGTGGAAAAGTGTTGTTCCCCTCTTCCTCTATGTTCTTCTCTGGAGTTATGGGTGGATATTTTCCTGCTAATGGCGATTAATACTTTTCACTCCGTATTACATCCAGATCTGCCTGCAAACACGAACTCCAGACACGAACAATAGTTTTAAACACAGATCTAGCTTTGCCTTACCCATCAACTACTGTTCTAAGCCTAAATGAACTGCTGGTCACAGCTCACATCATTTGGACAAGCACCATAACTGTAAACACCTCCTTTAAACGTCCCAAACTGCAAACGTCACACGACACCAGCCGCAGGAAATGACAAAACCCTGCATGCAGCTAAAAATAAGGCTCGTTCTTAGAGGAGAATAGGACCAGGAAGGCGGCAAAGTACAGCAAATATTATTCCTATTCAACCGCTGCTCGACCATAGCACTGTTTTGGGAGTGGAATGGAGGGGTAAAAAGCAGCAAAAAAAGAAAAGCGAGGGGGCTGATGGGATCGAGAAGGGTGAAAAGAAAGGCCTCACATAGAGTGCTGGAAATCTGACAAAACAAACTATGAGAAATAAGAAGGGGGAGTGAAAGGAAGAGGGCGGAAACGAGCGAAAGGAAGAGAAAAGCTGCCTCGCTCACACTGACACAGCTGAAGACGCTGTAAAACCTCAAAAACCTGGAGAGCAACGGCGCAAATAAAAGCGACTTTACACTGGAGAGCCCAGAAAAGTGTCTGCTCACCCCTGTCGTTTTGGTTTTCTCAGTGGCTTGGTCGAACTCGCTATTGTCAGAGAAGGAAAAAAAACTGCAGAGCTGTGATGTTGGCACGGGACCCACACCACAACCCCATCCCCCTCACCGAGCGTGAGGCAGCCTGGCACGGTGCTGAGCCCAGCCAAGAATGGAGCTCCTCGTCTCCTCACGCAATGTGGTGCACTGAAATTTCCTGCAGTAAAAGCCTGATTGGGAAGACACCCATTAAAAACGTGTAAAGCGAGAGCGCCAGGCACGGCAGCGTGCGAGCGAGAGGAGGCATGGGACGGGGGGCGTAATGAGGAGAAACCAAAAAACAAAACCGATTCCAATCGAAGTCGACTGCTTACCCTGCCGCTGTTCATTCGCCTTTCTATTCCTCCCTGCTCTTTCTCAAACCCTGTTTTGATTTAAATGGTGGCAAAGCTCCCTCTCGCTCTGTGTTTCCCAAACCGAGAGCTATTTCCTGATTCACTCCCTCTTTTATATAATTATTCCAAAGTCTTGCTTTCTTTTTAATTTTTTTTCTGCATGTTCTCACTTCAGAATGACGTCATGGCCTCCATAGGTTCGTTGTGGCTTGGCATGAGTCTGCAAAGGGCAAAGTTCAGCAGGAATTTGGGAGAATGTGGCAGAGAAAGAGATGAAGGAAGGGAGGGAGAGAGTTGGAGAGAGAGAAGCTGCCATGTCAGTTCTGGTTCATTGAGAATCGCATGCATGGTTGTTCTCTGCACCAGTGCCCACAGTCATGTCCTAGTAACGGTTGCTACTCAAATCTATAATACATCAGAGCAAACACAGAATGACATCATTTGGTAAGTATTCTGTTATTTCAAAACACTCCTGTAGTAGACATTCACAGCTAGAGGTTTAATATATTCAGTTATTAAGTTATTCTTTACACACTGTTTAGCTGGACTGATATGATGATTGTAGTTGCAGAGATTTTTACTGAAGCTGATTACTTTATTTCTTGGAATTTAGACTTTTGTATCTCACAATGTGACTGTATATTGCAATTGCAACTTTATATCTCACAACTGCAGCTTTATTTCTCAAAATTTGCAACTTTATGTCTCACAGTATGACTATATCTTGGAATAGTGTCTTTATCACTCAAAATTGTGATTTTTTCATCTCTAAGAATTGAGGTGTTTGGTCTCACAAAGTGATTATATCTCAAAATTGCAGCTTTATGTCCCAAAATATGTGACCATATTTCTCAAAGTGACTATATCTCGCAATTGCAACTTTAAAGGTGGGGTAAGCGATTTCTGGTAGCCAATGTTGACATTTGAAATCACCAAAACACACACACCCCTACCCCAAAAGGGACTCACCCCTATTTTGATAGCTCCGCCCCACACATACGTACGCAACCCAGGCAACGATTAGTTCTGTGAAACAAAGCAAAACCAATGTTACACCGTGTCTACACCGGACGCGAGTGGCGCGGCGTGACAAATTACTATAGAACTCATTATAATCAGTGATGCTGTCCACACTACACTGGATGCGGCGCGACACGACAAATCCCCAACAGAAAACTGCTGCTGCGTTCTATTCATGACGTATTGACACAAATTTCAAATGATTTTCAACAGTCGCTTTGTCGCGTCCAGTGTACTAGACAGACTTTAGCTGTTGCGGTGCAGACACGGTGTTACTCACCTATCGAGAAGAAATTATCGCTTTAAGCCTTCTTTTGTTCCGCAGACGTTTTCCTCTTTTGTTTTTTATCCGCCATCTCTATCTTTCTGTCGCTCGGCTCACTAATGTCCGTCCTGTGCACTGAACCCTCTCTCCTCCACATCATGAGTAGACATGCCCCTTACTGCTGATTGGCTACAAGTTTGTTTTGCTACTCGGCACGAATCAGTTTTCTAAAGCGTTTTTGAAAAATCACTTACCCCACCTTTAATTCTCCAAATTGTAGCTTTGTTTATCATAATATGTGACTATATTTAACGAAGTGACTATATCTCGCAATTGCGACTATTTCTTACACCTAAGACAACTGACTGTATATTGCAATTTCGACTTTGTGTCACAATTGCAGCTTTATTTCTTAAATTGAGACTTTGTATCCCATAATGTAACTATATCTCTGAAAATTTCGACAAAGACTGTATCTAACAATTGTGACATTATTATTATTATTATTAATTTAGTTTCTTACTTTAAAATGTCTTCCCTTTTTATCCTTTTTAATTTTTAACTCTGAAGTGGAAACAGGTTTTCATAGTTTTTAAAGTTCCATAGTGTCCAAATTCCTGTTACTACATAAAAGTATCTCAAAATGTCTTAGTCAGACCGGCCACAGTCACTGACCTGATTAATATAGCGCGTGAATCCAGACAGCAAAATCTAAAAATCGGCAGCTCAAATATTTTTGGCTAGCTGTAGCAAGTACCAGTAGTTGAGGTGTAAAAGTCGGTCTGGAAACAAGTCAGTAAATTGTGCTTACAAGTTACCAAGCTGATTCAATGTGCTTGAGGGAGAACTAATGACTGTATCTGTCAGGTAAGGGACATTAACAATGTTCAGAGTTTGTTTGAGGCATTTAATAGCAAGTGAACTAGCTGTGCAATTATTTAAATGAGTCAACTATTGACTGTAAACTATTTTGGATAAACCCCTAAATGGCATGTAAAAAGGAAACAAACTGCCTCTTCCTGTCTAAGATGTTCTTGGCTTGAGTAAGCTGCAATGTGGACTAGATTTTATGATGATATTTGAAAGTCTGGCTACACTAATCTACTGTCCAAAACCTGAAACAAAGGGCCCTGTTGTTCTCATTAATAAAAAGGCTTATTATAAACATAATGACATCTGGATTATGTAATCAGATTACAAAAAATAAGTACTTGTAGTTACATTATATTACACTTTAAATGTACTATAGCTACTTTTTTTATTGATTCCATGATTACATAGTATTCACCCAATACCAATAAATAATTTATAACTTTCTGATTCTTCCTAATTCTTTTTCATCATTTAAATGTTCCTTTCTAAAATAGCCTACCAGTTTTCCGGTCTTCCAGTTATGTGGACATTCACACGAAGACCAGTCACTAATCAGCTGGCTATGATTACCCAGAAAATCGAGAGGCCACACAGAATTTGACAACTGGATTTACAAATATCATTTCAGTTTTAATAAGTGTTTTCTCAATATTTCAACGTTGTATCAACTACTGATGAACACATTCATTTTTATTTGAATTATTACTCATTTTTATTTGAATGATTACTCAGAGGACTATTTTACCATGTATTACTGTGATTTGTTTTGATTTTACATTTTAATGATGTAATTAAATAACAGCATTTTGTTAAACTCAGAAACCCAAAGCAGTTTCTTTATGAACCCATAGTTTGGGAGACTTTTACATAATGTAATGTTTAATGCATTTCATGTTGTTAATAACAACAAAATGGAATATATTTTCTTTATTTTTGTATTTTTTATGTCAGTATGGTACAAGATTATCTTGGTAATTTAAATCAATGTGATAAATGAGTAAGGTCAAAAGTAATCTAAAAGTAATCAAAAAGTAGTCGGATTAGATTACCTAAAATGTGCAATGTAATGGATTACGTTACTAACTACAATTTTTGTCATGTAACTTGGAACCAGTAACAGATGTAATCTACCCAGCACTGGTGATTTGATTGTACCAAAATGTACGAATTAGTTTTTACATATTGTAACGGGGTGAAGAATCACACGACAAGGATATCTTAAGAAATACCCCGGAGGGTGGATTTATTAGTGAGGTGGGTGCTAGGGAGAAAGGTCCAGGTCGGTGCTCCGGTGCCGTGAGTGCTCTCTTGTGTCTTCCCAGTGCAGAGGGTCCGTGCAGTGCTCCTGTGGGGCTGGTCGGTCACACACTGCTGTCTGTGGGAGAAATGAGAGGGCGAGTTAGTGCTCAGTCTCATGGAGAAGTCTCCCAGATGTGGCCGCCACCTGATGAGCTGCAGCTGTGACCGATCAGCCTGTGATGAGGACGGCCAGGTGCTCCTCGCATGTTTCCAGGGCGACGCTGATGCAGCTTCGGGACGCTCGTCACAATATTCATACAAATTTATCACATCATAAATTACTTTGCCATTAATTTTAAAGAGACTGTGTTGCTTATTTATTTGTTTGTTTGTTTGTATCATTGTGCATGTCAGGAAACTTACCAGGTTTATTATCTTTACATGATAGTAAATATAATTCAGTATAACTTTTCACAGATAAGGTTAATAAGATATTTTATGATGCTGATCATAAGTTTAATACATGTATATATTTGGGCATGTATTCCACTCTTTTGCTTTCATTTCTATGATACAAAGTATACTATAGTGTAAATATATGTATATTATAAATGGTACGGTAAATAATGATACCTAATAATAATTTTTATAATTATAATATTTATTATTAATATTTCAACTGAAGGCTTTTTCAGTACACATCATTTTATTTTGGGGGCCTGTTCAGTGTCTTTTATATTTAAGATGTAGGATTGTGTCTGTAATGTGTCTTTATCACCTTCAGTTGGCATGTGTAAGTAAGTATGATTGAAATGCTTCTTGCTTTAGTTGTGAGTGTGCAGTTGTGGTGGTTGGCATGATGGGAGATTTGCACAAAAATTAAGATACTGTTTTAATTAATCCTGCAACCAGTGAGTACCCACAATGACACATTCTCTGTCCCTCTCATACACACAAACATCACACACACTCACAGAGGGCTGTGCTGTGGCTGCAGTTTAAAATGGCTTGACAGTCACGCCATACCCTGGTCCTCTGGGCTGATTTCACTCTAATGTACCAAGGGCTTTTGAGGGTGGAAGAAATTATGTTACTTATGTAACTATGTTCTTTAAATGAACTTTCTGTACTGGGAATGTTTTCATTGAGAAATAAACACAATTGCACACACGTTCAGAGAGCTACGTGTCTGTGTGTGAACAAATGTAAAGCATGCAACGTGTGATTTTCTTGGCCTGTCTTCATCATGCTCTGTCTTCTTGCAAGCCATTTCCAACAGTGTTTGATGTTGTGTATGTTTATGCATGTGAATATTTTTGTGTGTGGTCGTGTTTGTGCATGCTTCAGGCTGTGATCTGAGTCACAGCATGAAAAAATAAAATGTCCGAACAAGCAGTCCCTGATGGAGCGATGAAACAAACCTACAACCAGTGTTGGGAAGGTTACTTTGGAAATGTAATAGGTTACAGATTACAAATTACCCTACTTAAAATTACTTTATTAAAGTAATGTAACTGATTACATTTGAATACTTTTCTAAATTTCTAATGTTTTTAACTGTTTATCATTTTCAAACATGTAAACCAGGCAGGGTATACCTTACAGTAGTACTGAACACTGATTACTGTCACACTTTCAAAATCCTTTATCACTTGAATTAAGATTATATTTAAATTTTAAAGTAGACATTGTTCAAAATTCACTTTTACATGGTGTTTGCATATAAATGTATCTTAGCAGTGTGTGGACACAACCACCCTACAATGATAAAAATCCATTCACTCCTTTTTTTTAATCCCCCAATATCCCAAACAATCTCAATTATCAAGCCGTTTTGATTTTCTGAGCAGTATGATGTCATATTGTTCAGGCCCCACCCACAACCGCCACTTAGGACGCAGTGCATTAGTTTTGTTTTTAATGGTAATGCGCCACTGAATATACCTAAATTTGTTTATGTCTGCGCAAATAATTTTACTCCAGACTGCTTTCTGAATGAGGGACAATTCAAAGTAGGTTTTGTTAAAAAGTTAAAATTCAAGGATAGATCAGTACCCCATGTTCGTGATCCAGCTGCACCTCCAGAAGAAGTCTGACACTTTATATTTTTTATGATTATTTGCAAATCGCCTTTGCTCTTCCACGGAAGAAAGGGGCGGGTGGGCAGAGCTCATTAGCATTTAAAGGGACATGCCCCCAGAATGAGTGGCTGTGAACAGAGCAAGGTAAAAAGGGTGTTGTTTTACACGACCACTGAGGAATTTTAACCAAAGTATGTTGCAGACCGTCCATGAAGACCCTAAAGAATCATACCAAATTGTGGAAGATCAATGTCCCCTTTGATGCACAGCCACCACAAAATCAGACTTACTTTGAGATCATTCTGAGGTTAAATACATATTTAAAATCATAACAATAAATATTTTATTAGCTATGATACTGTTTTTGGAATCAAATCTTTACATAGCTATGACAGTAAACACTGGAATCTAACAATGCCTTGGAAAAAAACAGTTAATCTTTAAAAAAAAATGAAGCATAGCTATGCATAAACCCATATAGGAAATAAAAGAGTATCGAATAAGCATGTTCTAAACTCATGAAACATTGGTGTTTCATATTTTAGAGCAGTCACTGCAATTTATGAAAGAAATCAATTAAATCTGTATGTGGGAGTGTGTGTAAAAAAAAAGCAGATTTAACCCCCTTTGTAATCCTTAACATTTTAATAAGTAACTGTAATTTAATTACAATTACTTTTACTTTGTAATTAAATTACGTAATTCCGTTACATGTAACTAGTTACTCCCCAACACTGCCTACAACGACCCACAGAGCAAGGACAAATGCTATGACAAGCAGAACTAGGACTTGCACAACTACTCATTTTTACAAGTTATGGTTGACTAATTGCCCAGAAAAAGGTTGATTGGTTGCCAATCCTGTCAAAATTGTAGGCGTCTGCAGAACCAGTTTTAATGCTTTTTTATGAACATTTATGATATAAAACTTATTAGATGTCTACACTGGGAGAAAATGTGAGCAAACTGGGACCAAGTTTTCAAACACAACTTAAATTATGTGATCCATGATTAGTTTGTACAGACCCAACATGTTGAGCTGTGACAGAAACGTCTAGGTTACTTGTATAACCCTCGTTCCCTGAAGGAGGGAACGGAGACGTTACGTCAGTGACTGACGAATTGGGATCTCGCCCGAGAGCCCAATCACCTTCGAGTGTAAACTAAACAAGCCAATGACAGTAGGCGTGCGTGTTTCGCCACGCGCACCCCGCCCCGCAGCGCGGGTGTAAAAGGAGAGCACGTGCAAACGCACATCTGTTTTTCGCTGAGGAGCCGAGACTACATGCCCCGGCCATACAGCGGTGGTACAGCAACTGTGGCGACGGAACGTAACGTCTCCGTTCCCTCCTTCAGGGAATCCCAATTCGTCAGTCACTGACGTAACGTAGAACGTGACTGACTGAATGGGAACAGAAACATCACCAGCATAAAACACTAAATTTGTGAAAATGTATGGAGTCAAGAAGGTTTATTTTCTGCAGAATATGAAGAAAAAACGAAAGATACAGTACAAAGATAAAGATAAGCAGCTTTACTGTAAACCAGCAGAATTTAATAATCAAATTTCATTCCTCCACACCTACAGGTGGCAGTATAAACACTAAGACCACTAGGATAAAGAGGATCCAGCAAAAGTGTGGTAGCACAGTAGCTGTAGTGTACATCCCACAATGTGAGGAAACGGTCAAAATGAGAACAAGAGATAGGGTTAGTTAGGGTTAGGGTTAATCTCTAAGTTTATACAGCAGAACTGGTAGCCATAATACTAGGTCTGCAGTGGATAGAACAAAGAATTAAAAACAATATAGTATAGTTGCATCTAGGGCTGCACGATTAATCGAATGCGATTGTCATGCGCATTTTGTTTGTAAAGCCGGTTCTGTAATCAGCAGGAAATCATCACATGCTTTCAGATGGAGCAAAATTTACTACACACAGCCGTAGTTCACTGACAAGTTATGCAAAATAAAATCGCAGACTTTGAACTTACCACATTTTGAAAATACCACATTTAATAACATGTTTTTACTCCAAACTCACTTCATAACATCAGTCGAATGTTTGAAATAAATCCTTCTGTGAGGTGATGCGGCTTCTTACACAGAATAAGGCACGCAACATATTTCATAGTATTTAAGCAGTGATAAAGGCATTGCATTATAAATATACTTTATTTTAATGAAAATTATAATAAGAAGAACTCAGATAAACCGTATATTGCCGTAGTCGTGTGTTTATTAGTCACGTTGAATCAATGAAAGCAGTTGAATCTTCTGTTTATTCAGCTGCAGGGATTTTCTGGGTTTCTTCTGCGAGGCGTATTTGGAGTTTCAGCGCGTGAGAGCGCCCTCTGGCCTTTGGATGGAGATTTACTGCTGATCACAGAACCGTGCTTCACTGAAAGATACGCATGACAATTGCAGCTTCTGTCGAATCGCGATCTCGATTCCATTTCGATTTATCGTGCAGCCCTAGTTGCATCTGATAGTTTGTCTGCTCCCACAAGTATTAGATCTGGGAAATCATGGCAGATTGATATTCTAAATGAAATATATCAAACAATAAATAGATTACATAATAAAGATGGCATAATGTATCATTTATTTGGGTTCCTGCACATGTAGGTGAGAAAGGAAATGAAGAAGTGGATTTATTTGACAAAAAATCTCTTAAATGTCAAATAGTAGATTTGCAGATTGCATTAAGTAAAGGTGGAGCTAAAACCATAATAAAAATATATGGCAGGAGTATTGGGATATTAATGACACAGGAAGGCATCTTTATTCAAAGCACAGTTGGCGTTGGTATGATAGATGGGTAAAAATCTAAGGCAAGAAGTGGTCATCACTCATCTCAGAATAGGACATACAGGACTCAATAAGACACTTAATTTAATAGAGGTAAGCATAACAAATGTTCTACTATATATTTTTTAATCTTATTGTTTGTAATTAGTTTCTTCTTCTTTTTAATCGCTGTTTACTTGTCTTCAGTGATCTTGAGTTAATTTTTTTATTTTTTTGTGATATTGACACTAATTATGAAATGTATATGGTATTAAATATTTTGATATCATAAAGACCTTATTAAAAGCAAAAAATAACTATATTGTGATATATATCGTTTCCGTTAAATAAAATGACTCATATCGTGATATAAGATTTTGGTCATAATTTTGGCAGAAATGTTTGTACTGGATTCTTTTTTAAATGATATTAAACTGTCTGAAAACAAAACAGGGTTCAGAACCTGTCTAAATATCTTCCCCTTGATCCATTCACGCACATAATAAAACATATGAACTATCTATGAAACTGTTTCTTAATAAAATGTCAACATTTAAACCACTGAAATGCTATATTTACATTTAAAAGTGTAATCCGACATGTTCTCTAAAAAATCCTGTTGTCACTGGTGTGCAATGAATTTTGGGATAGTCTGAGCCATGAAGGATTCATTCATTGTATTCTTCGTTGCCTGGTAAACGAAGGATGCATTTCGAGGCCGCAGTTTGAGGGAGCCTTTGAATTGAGACAGCTTTTATCATGCCACAGTGGTTTTTGAATGCAGCCTTCAAAGGATGCAGCCCCTGAATTGGGACACAGCTTATTATTGTTGCTCATTTTTAGTTTTACAAAACCCTTGCCATAAATATAAAACATTGACATGTAACTCAACCATTTGGCGCTATGGACAGAAATGCTTGTTTAAAAGAAATGGGCTGTCACTTTTTCAAGTTTTCGAATGTATGAATTTTGGTTGCTAAACAATAAAATTGCCGGGGAAAAAATCCTGTGGAGGTTTTGGGATGGGCTATTTTCTAGCAACCTAGTGTTGTGGTGGTGGCGGCTTTTTACATGAGTTAAAAAATTGTTTTCTCCCCCCTTTTCTGTTTTGGAAAGTTCCTGAAAATGAGCCGGAGCTGGCGTGGTGTGTGTGTGCGAATTGTTGGCAAGTTTGTCTGGCTGGGTAGATTTGCCGAGGTGTTGTCTGGATGCCTGTGAGCGACGGTGGTATCCTGTTTCGCGCAGTCCCATCTGAGATCCCGTGGAAGCACCTGTGTTTCTTCTCTCTCTCCAGACAGCTACAGGCATATACTGAGAGGTCAAGACCGCTGGGACGGGTGAAAATTCCACTATGCCACTCACTTACAGCAGTTCGTGCTCCAGACACAAGAGTTTGCAAATCACTAGCGAACCTCAGCAGACTATACATCTCCCTCTCACTGCTAGAGAAAAGTGTATACTATGTGGGAGGGGGAATGCAGACAGCTGGATAATTGCCTGTCTAGCTGCACTGGGAGCAGCTTTTATAGGCTAATAAAGTCCTTTATGGATATAAACCTGTTTATTATCGCACAAGTCTCCATTGATAAAACTTTCTCTTTCACCTTGCACACGAGTCTGTGTTCTCATATACAAATGAATGGGAGAGTCACCAAAGAGATATATGTTGGCGAGACACAAATCTGTCCAGTACAGTTTAAAGATATCTGTCTGTTGTTAGAGCACTGACGTCTTTCATGAAGACCATGTGTGCGAGACTGCACGAAAATGTCATTTTCATAAACCACAAAAACAACTGTAATCAGTTAAGAACATTCAGTCTCCAGTGCACTAACAAGTCATTTTTTGTTTATTTTTGCTGGCCAATACCAGTTTTCAAATACCATTGTAGAAATACCCTATTCTCGCAGGCATGTTTGTCTCCCTTGAGTTTATTCCCCAACTCAAATGGTGTGATAGTGGGGGAGTTTACCAAGATTAAATGAGTGATATTTAGGTGGTGATGTGATTTTAACATGGCAGACACCATGAGGGCCAACTAAGGGGTAAAGTTTGGCTAATAGCATTACTTAATTTGACCCTGCTGGTAGATGGTGTAACTACACCATCAATCAATCAATCAATCAATCAATCAATCAAATAAATAAATAAAAATCTAAAAGAAAATGTAAAATAATAGAATAAAATATAGGTAGAATAAAATAACATTTAGACATAATTTTAAACAAATTTGTCAAAAGTGTATTTCATTTTTATAAGCAAAATATATATATTGCTGATATTTCGTCAGATGTTTTGTAGCAAGTAATCAATTATTATAGTGTATTATATGTTATATTATATATTTTATGTTACATTGTTTTCAGGTATGATAGGAATCCAATATTTTAGACACCATTTTAAACATATTTGTCAAAAGTACTGTACATTTGTATATAGCTAATATATTTTTTGGTAAATAATGTACTTCATATCTCTTTCAATTGTGGCTATTTCCTTAATAAATGGAAAAAAGGGTGAATCTGTGTCTCCATCACCCTGTTGTTCATGTGCGCACACATATGCAGACATGCAAGCCACTAAGACAGGGCAGAGAGTGTTGGGTTACATTCCTTCCATCAGGGCTGAAGGACAGCCAGCCAGGTCACTCTTAGTTCAGCCCCAGGAAATTGGGAAAAGAGAAGTTCCTCTCTGAGTATCAATAAAATGTTACATGCACATGTATGCACTTGTGAGTGTATGTTTGTGGTTAAACTATGGGCCTCACAGGCAGAACCTCCTCCCAGTTCTGTACCGGGACTAGGCTGAGTCAGAATTCCTCAGACTTTTGGAAATTCCCGAAGGTCTTGGGGGCAGGTTGACCACAGCGTTCTGGGGGTCTGCAGAGTTTGGCTAGTCCCTGTGATTTTCCAGCTCTGGGAACAGGCCCTTGGGCTGACCCTCCCTACTCATACACACCCATCTGCTTCCTTTTCATTTGAGCTCTTTCTTACACAAGGCTTCAATGCTTAACAGCAGTCGTAGACATTAGGCATTAGTACAGCAGAAGTCTTACTAATTCTACTCTATATGAACAGCACAATGGTTGTATATGACAAAAATAAGAACATTAACGTGCTTTCATAGTTTAGATTTTACATTTACGTATCTCAATATCTTTATCTTTTAACTTTAAAATAAATTTTTTTAAAAATGATAAGGAATATGTAAAATAGTAGCCAAATCTTGATAGAGAGATAGATAGATAGATAGATAGATAGATAGATAGATAGATAGATAGATAGATAGATACAGGGTTTGAAATTAACACCCGCTGTTCAAATTAACTCTGGCAAATTACTAGCCAATTTGGTGGGTTACTTTTTTTTATCAAGCTTACTTGAACACCCAACAAATAACGGCAGGCAGGCGCACTGGTTTCCTTTGATAGGTAGATAGACAGACAGACAGACAGACAGACAGAGTTCCTCTCTGAGTATCAATAAAATGTTACATGCACATGTATGCGCTTGTGAGTGTATGTTTGTGGTTAAACTATGGGCCTCACAGGCAGAACCTCCTCCCAGTTCTGTACCGGGACTAGGCTGAGTCAGAATTCCTCAGACTTTTGGAAATTCCCGAAGGTCTTGGGGGCAGGTTGACCACAGCGTTCTGGGGGTCTGCAGAGTTTGGCTAGTCCCTGTGATTTTCCAGCTCTGGGAACAGGCCCTTGGGCTGACCCTCCCTACTCATACACACCCATCTGCTTCCTTTTCATTTGAGCTCTTTCTTACACAAGGCTTCAATGCTTAACAGCAGTCGTAGACATTAGGCATTAGTACAGCAGAAGTCTTACTAATTCTACTCTATATGAACAGCACAATGGTTCTATATGACAAAAATAAGAACATTAACGTGCTTTCATAGTTTAGATTTTACATTTACGTATCTCAATATCTTTATCTTTTAACTTTAAAATAAAAATTTTTAAAAATGATAAGGAATATGTAAAATAGTAGCCAAATCTTGATAGATAGATAGATAGATAGATAGATAGATAGATAGATACAGGGTTTGAAATTAACACCCGCTGTTCAAATTAACTCTGGCAAATTACTAGCCAATTTGGTGGGTTACTTTTTTTTATCAAGCTTACTTGAACACCCAACAAATAACGGCAGGCAGGCGCACTGGTTTCCTTTGATAGGTAGATAGACAGACAGACAGACAGACAGACAGACAGACAGATAGACAGGCAGATGGACAGATAGATAGATAGACAGACAGACAGACAGACAGACAGACAGACAGACAGACGGATGGACGGACGGACAGACGAACGACTAGATAGAGACAGACAGACAGACAGACGGACGGACAGACGGACAGATAGATAGACAGATAGATAGACAGACAGACACAGACGGACAAATACAGACAGACAGACACAGACGGACAAACGAATACAGACAGACAGACAGACAGACAGATAGATAGATAGATAGATAGATAGATAGATAGATAGATAGATAGATAGATAGATAGATAGATAGATAGATAGATAGATAGATAGATAGATAGATAGATAGATAGATAAGATTGCTGAAAAGAGCACAGTAAAGTCGACTGAGTTACTTGAGAAGGATCTGTTGGTTCTCTGCAGGACAGGTGTAACTACACTCAGTCATCATCACCTCAGTGACACTCAGAGCAAAAGCTACTCTGAGGTTTAATGTTGAGGTTAGTGAACAGCATGTGAACGCAACTCACTTTCTTTTCTTCTTGAATAAATCATGTCTCAACTGTGGAAAAGAACAGGCAGATCCTGGCAGTCCAGGTCCGGGTTGACTGTAGACTCCCTCAGGAACACTAAGTCACCCACTTTGGCAAAAAATGACGCTCATACTTGCCATGTCTCTGACTCTGAGGCCTTACTGACTTTTATCCCGTATAGCTCTTCAGTCTGGTCTAGCAGAACCAATTTGATTATTCATGCTTGACAAACAAATAATCAGATTAATGTTTAATCAAAAAGAAAAAAAACTGTTTTCTGGAACAAACTCCCATGGCAGTTCATAACTATTTTACAGTTTAGCCAACTGGGGGTGAATTTGTGTGAATTTGTACATTTTGATTCGTACAAAAACACAACTTTTTGAGAAAAGTGCAACAGCTAATAAAACATCCCAATAATCCACAAGTAATCCACATGACTCCATTTCATCAATCAACGCCTTGTGAAGTGAAAAGCTGTGTGTTTGTAAGAAACATTCTGACGGCACCCATTCACTGCAGAGGATCCATTAGTGAGCCAGTGATGTAATGCTAAATTTCTCCAGGGTGAGTATTTTTAGTATGTATTTATTTTTTCTAATCCTTTTACCATAATATGCAGCAAGTGGAATAAACTGGTGGACTATTTTAATCACTTTTAATTGGTCTCAAATATATGAGGTGATAACATAACACATGTTCAAAACATAAAGATATGCTATATTCCCAGATCCCAAATATTACTTAACATGTATTGTTTAAACTGAAACATTACTTTGGCTGTATTGCTTTGTGCTCAAGTGGATCCAGAGACTGTAGCCTCTTGTGTCTATTTATGTTTACTCTCCCTCTGGTGGTGGAAATTGTCAATTACAATATTCCAAAATTCCAATATTATTATTCAGTTGTCACTGCACCACTGAGACTCAGATTTATTAGGAACATTTTTACTTATGCTTATGTCAGCAAGCTAAATTCATTACAGTTTTATTTTACAACTCACACTGACAGGTACATGTCACTGTGGGCTTCAGCACAGGGTGAGAGGTGTGACTGCTCTGATGTCACACCTGATAGCGGTGAAAAAGCAGAGTTCGGTTAGGACGGGGGTCAAACCAGAGAGAGTTTGAAATGGACACAGACAAATCTCAGCAACAGTTCTCTGAAAATTACTCTGAGGTCACCGTTAGCTCAAGTGCAGGTAAGAACTCCTTTGAAATTTCGATGACAAATATTTACAATTTAGTAATTTAGCAGATGCCTTCATCCAAAGCAACTTACAAATTACAAGAATTTTGTCATTCTCCAATGGCAACTTTCAAGAGTAAACTAGAGTAGCACAAAAAATCTAAAGCTGATATAAAAATGTTAAAGAGAAACTAGAACAGCAAGTGTTCGAGAAAGTTGTGACTGTGGTTTTAATACATAATATGCTTATATCAGTCAGCACTTTTTGTTTAGTCTTTAGGTGTTTATTTTATTTATTTAGTTTATTTCAAATATAAAATTGTCAAAATATTGTAATGCTGAAAATTAAAAATAAGCTGTATTGAAAATCTTTTCTGTGGTCTATCTGACTTGAAATACCATGTTTCAATTACTCTTTTCGAGGTGTGTTTTTTTTTATAATCCATTAGGTAGAGTCAGGGTTATTATCGTTAACAAAAAAATTTAATAAAAATTATTACTTGAACAATTTTTTAATGTATATAACAATAAAAATAAGAAAAGCAGCTGAAATGAGTTTAAGTTATTATTTTAAGTAATACAAACGAATAAAAAAAACAAGTATATTATAGTATATACTATAGTACTATATAAGTGATACAAAAATAACACTGCACAGTATGACATTCAAAAATCCATTTTTAAGGTAAGTTTGATGCACTTTCACTCTTTACCCTAATGTTGTGAATAGGCCCTGGAAACCAAGAGGCCCCCAATTTGACAAATTAGTCACTTTTTTGGCCATTGTTTGCCTAAGCTGAGCGTAATCCTCAGGGCCCTGGCATGCCTCTCTCTCACGATATTGAGTTTAGGTGGCAAAGCCTGCTGTCTTTTGAGTTCCTGGACGTTTGTTTGGAAGCACTAAGGCTCTTAAATCCTCCGTCTTCAGTGAGCATCATTTGAGAGATGTGTACCTACAAATCCAACATCTCAGAGGCGTCAGTGCTTGATGAAACTCTCACTGGCAATAGGAAATTGCTTGTAACTAGAGAGAGACCTGGCTGAGTCAAGACTCTTTCTGTTCTTCTCATAATGAATGTGGCTCTTTGAATTTCACCCTATTGGATGCAGATGTTCAAAATCACCCAAGAAAAGATTCTGGGACATCTGAGAGCATCCGGGGTGGCGGAGGACGAGTGAGACCGTACCCCTCGCCATCCCGCAGGAGACACCGCACTACCTTCAGCAACGAGCAGCTGGAACAGCTGGAGCTAGCTTTCAGACAGAACCACTATCCTGATATCTACTACAGAGAGGAGCTCGCCAGAGCCACCAAACTCAACGAGGCTCGCATACAGGTAACTCAGCTGATCGCTAACATGCTAATTAACCTGTTGAGAATGTTTCCAGGTTTAAGTTACACTAACCTGGGGTGTTGAGACGGCTGTTCACACTGATAGCGATTTACAGTGACACAACAAAACGTGTGGATAGAAACCCAGCAGAGACTTCATAATGCTTGCTGCTTGTGTGGACAGATGCACAAAAAACTTCTCAAGACAGACATTTCTTGAGAAAATCGTAAGAATGTAGCTAAGTTGAATTCCTGAAAATTCTAAAAAGTTCAAACTTTTTAATTAAAAATTCGTATTTTTCTTAAGATCTTTTTTTCTTTGAGGCCTTGCAATTACACAATTAATAATACAATTAAAAACGAGATCTCTATTTGATTTTTATTTTTTTTGTTACTGAATTTCAGATTTAGGAAAAAGTCACTCATAATAATAACCAACCACTTGTTTACAGTATTGATGATTGGGGGGGCCGAGAAAAATAATTTCTTAATGCCCAAAAAAATTAATTAACTCAGAAATTGCTAGTAATTATTATTATTTTTTTTTTTACAAATAATTACAAAGATTATTTTATTCAAATTCAAAAATATTATCATTTTTTGAATTAACAAATTTTGAAGTAGACGGACTGAACTTCCAAAAATCTTTGTTTTGTTTATTTTATTTGCAATTTCAAGCAATCCTCTTTTACAGAGTAGTAGTAATATATATGTGTAGCCATAGTCTGGTAATGCTTAATAATTTAAACAACCCAATAAATTCATAAAACAGTTTTTTTTTATTTGACTCATTGATTTAAGATGAGTTAGAGGTTATCCTAACTTTTAAGAGATTATTTATTTTTAGGCCTATTTGTTTATTTTGTTTGTTAGTTTTTTTCATTTTCTAATTTTTTTTTAGGAATTCAAATGATTCTGTTTAATAAAGTTTTGTCTTTAACACAGTCTTAAGAAAAAAAATTGAAAGTTCTTAACCCTTGTGTGACCTTTTGGACATTTTGGTCCTTTTCAGTTTAGTTTTTTTTTT
>NW_015505261.1:1374345-1387414 GCF_001515645.1 Sinocyclocheilus grahami | reverse complement strand
TTAAAATTAAATTTTTTTACAATTTTTTTACCAGATGGTGCCATTTTTTTTTAGGTTTCACCTATAAAGAAATTACTCACTTTATTTCTGTTTTCTGCTTCTGCATATTATAGAGCCAATTGGATAAATTTTTGCAGCTATACTTGTGTGGGTGTGTTGGTATGGATGTCAGAGTGTGGTTTGTATGTGTGTCATAAAAATTAAAAAAAATTGTGTGTGTGTGTGTGTGTTCTTGTAATGTTTGAGAGAGAAAAGCTCTACTGCAAATCACAAATCCAACCACTGTGTGCGCCAGCAGAGTTTTGCTGGCATCTAATGGGGAAAATGTGGTACTGCGCCCAAACAAAATCTTACTGAAAGCTCATTTTTTGAGATATCAACCTCAAATTTGGAACACAACTTGTTTAGATTTCTAGCAGGTATCGAGTTCAACATGTTTCATAAAATATATATTTTATATAAAATATCGGTCATAAATCATTTTCATAAACCTAAACATCTAGAACTTTTTTTTTGTTTCACTTTTTAAACTTTTTTTACTTCAACAATAATCTGCCATGGCTCTTCTTTAAAATGAGACCAAACTTAACCCTGTGCTCCCAAGCTTCAAATTTATATGACAGTTTTTTGACATGGACATTGTTGTCCACTATGGACCTATGTGTAACTTTTTTTTAATTGACGCACAAGGGTTAATAGTGCTGTCAAACGATTAATCGCGATTAATCGTTTGACAGCACTAGTTCTTAAGAAATGTTTGAGAATAGCTACAGAACTCTAAATATTCTTAACTTTACTCATGAGTTAGAAAATCTGGAAAAAAATTTAAAATAAATAGCAGCTATAAAGAATTTTATTGGTAAAAACATTTTGTAAATGCGAAAACGTTTACTCACATTTAATCATTTCTGATTGGCTGTGCCACACAAATTACTTATCGCTGGAAACTTGTTGCCTCACACCTGGTGTTCTTGGCCACTGTTGAAACATCTAATATGATATGTATGACACTTTATACAGGTTATACTGAAGCACGAATATACTGTGCCTGTGAAATCGCACACACGTGAAGGAATGTGCTGGAGATTTGTACATCAGAGGTAATCTGCATTCACAGTAAGGCAGCGGCTCTTCCTGTCCTCTTTTACTCCAGAGACCTCGCAAACTCTGCATAGTCAATGTAGCCATCATTGTTTTTGTCATCGTCTCTGAGAACGTCATCAATGAGGTTGATGAGATCCTCTTCCCTCATTGGCTGGCCATCATCTCCTCGTTCCTGAAAAACCAAGACCAGGTGACAATATTATAGGTGTAACAAAGAAAAATTACATGATAAATGATAGAAAGAGAGGCTGAAACAAGTGTACTTGAGCTACAATTATAAAATTACATTTAAATTCAAATTAAATTTAAAAAACATTTATACGTGTCATTCTAAAGTTAATATTATTCATTAATATAATAATAATAAACTATGCGTAGGCGTGTCCGAACTGTAAACTGGTACACACGAACAGCGTTGGTGACATTTCAAAAATCTTAATCATTCTAAACTTTGTAAAGCATCCTAAAGTTCTGAGGATGGATTGAGTATGACCTTTGTTTTCCTGACATGTTATTAGCTGGAAGACAGACAGCCAGACAGCCGGACAGACGGACAGCCAGACGGACAGCCAGACGGACGGACAGACGGACAGCCAGACAGCCGGCCAGCCGGACAGCCGGACAGCCGGACAGACGGACAGACGGACAGATAGAAAAGAATCAAAGCTAAATCAACAAACACTATGGACATGCATATCACATGAACAGCTTCGGATATGTGCATAGGTCCTAAAAACAAGTTTTGAAGTAATGGAAACCTACTCACTCTTTATCCTGAACCATATTCCTGTCCAGCCGGGTGATTGGTGGAGGCACTTGCTTTGAAGCAGCTGCTCCTCCATGCTGTCCTCCATGCTGTCCTCCATGCTGTCCTCCATGCGCCCACACAGTCAGCACACAGCTGCAGCAGAGCAGGACCCAGCTCCACAATCTCAGCTGCTCAGACCTGCCTTTCAAGCTCATTACACTGAAATCACGCGAGAAGAAGACGAGTTCACGCGAGAAGAAGAACGACGGCTCCCTTCATTACTGCTGACGGACATCTGACCAATGACAGCAAACACACAATATCAAAACCATTATACAAAATATCTAGACTGAAACAACTGTATATTTTTATCCACAAATCTGAGAAATGGGCGCATGTGGCTGACATATGGAAGAACTCGAAGAACGAAAGAGCTCGTGGAGGAAAGCAATAACACAATTACTAAATACAATCAACGCTAAGCGTGTGAAAGACTAAACAGATAGATATGAATACTGAAATATTAAGTTACAGGAAGAGCAGTCTAGACGTTGCCCGTTACACAGTCACCTGAACGCTTGTCTGCGTTCCTCCTAATGCATCTTACAGCGATATAACAACATACACATGCAGATGCACTCACCTGCTGTGAATATTCGCTCTATTTGTTCAGAGCAGAGGAGTAACAGTGAAGTCCTGCTGATGTTTACTCAGCGCCGCTCTTTCTGACCGCTTCAGCTTGCCGTAGTTACCGTTCACCTCATGGACACGACAGCTAAACTCTGATTGGACGCGATCGTTTTTATATTTATATATATATATTTATATACACAATGTTATTATGTTTTATGATGTTTTATTTTATGTGAACAATAATGAAACAATATGAACAATAATAAAAACGTTAAAATATGTCTAGCTTTTATGTAAACTATAAATACAAGCTTTTAAAAATGTTTTCATTTAATTTAATTATATTTTATAATGTTTTATTTTATGTGAACACAGTAAAAACACAATGTGTTACATATCAGGATGCAAGAAAAAAAGCACTATATTAAAAACTATACCGAATTTTACAACGGGAATAAAAAAACGTTACAGTATGTTTTGCTCGGATTAAATCTATACTTACGTGTAAAATATCAAAATATCAAAATCGGACTAAAAAGTGACAGAAAATGTAATCCTATAAAGCTCAATTTCAACGATATATAAGAAAATATACTGAATTCTAGTGGCTCAGCTTTTTAACTGATCTCTTTGTAATTCTTATTGGAATAACGTCTTTTTAAAATGTTTTTCATTTCATTTAATAATTTGATGAGTTGGACGAAAAAATGCACTATATTAAAAGCTATACCTAATTTTCCAGCAATAATAATAATAATAAAAACAAACCGTTAAAATATGTCTTGCTCTTATATATTTAAACTGTTTAAATACAAAAATCTGACTGAAAAGTCACAAAACTCTAAACCTAAGCTAATTATATATATATATATATTAGTGCTGTCAAACGATTAATCGCGATTAATCGCATCCAAAATAAAAGTTTTTGTTTACATACTATATGTGTGTGCACTGTGTATGTTATTATGTATATATAAATACACATATATGATATACAGTATATATTTTGAAAATATTTACATGTATTTACCAAGCGGCAACCTCCCGCTCTCTCTCTCTCGTGAAGCCAACACGGAAGTGATTTAAACTGTAATTCGTCAACTGGCCGCTAGAGGCTGGCTGCAAAAGGGAGTCAATCCCATAGACGCCCCATGTTAAAATGCCCAAGACTCCCATAGACTCCCCATGTTAAAATGCCCAACTTTACAGCAGAAAAAAACATGTTTACAGCCTGGTTCAAAAAAATTATTTTGGTCTATATAGTTAATTTTGCCCTTGATGACAACTGTGAGGGGGGTGAATTGTTTTTTTAACTCATCCGTTTAAATTATATTAAGCCTTAAAGTTCTGCATAATTAAGGGCGTGGCCACTTGAGTGACAGGTGGATTGCGCTGCTGTCACCACCGTCGAGCTAGGTGGGCGTGGCTTCAGCAACCAGCTCCCACCTCTTTGCCCATTTTCGATTATCCACGGCCGGCTCCGCCCACTTTGAGCTTCAAAAACGCTCTTCGGAAACCTACGGGTGACGTCACGGACACTACGTCCATGTTTTTATACAGTCTATGGTATTTACATGTATATGTTCATATTAATGGAATTTATATTATATATAAATATATTTAATATATAAACAACAAATGTCTCTTAAATATATACGTGCATGTGTGCGTATTTATATACACATAATACATTTATATTAATTTTAATATATATATATATATATATATATTACATAATTAAATGTAATTATTAATTAAAATAATAATTGAATTATTACATAATAATCGGTCGACAGCGTTAAATATATATGTACCGAATTCCAATGGCTCAGTTTTTTATATTATTTATTTATATGTATTTTTTTTTATCCTATTAAGCCTAAGGATCACCTTCTCAAATTTCAAAGCAATATCAAGAATAGAAATAAATTAGAAACGATGCAGATTTTTTCCAGGTCAGGACGGTCAGGACGGTCAGGACGGTCAGGACGCGGTCAGGACGGTCAGGTCGGTCAGGACGCGGTCAGGGCGGTCAGGACGGTCAGGTCGGTCAGGACGCGGTCAGGGCGGTCAGGACGGTCAGGTCGGTCAGGACGCGGTCAGGGCGGTCAGGACGGTCAGGTCGGTCAGGACGCGGTCAGGGCGGTCAGGACGGTCAGGTCGGTCAGGACGCGGTCAGGGCGGTCAGGACGGTCAGGTCGGTCAGGACGCGGTCAGGGCGGTCAGGACGGTCAGGTCGGTCAGGACGCGGTCAGGGCGGTCAGGACGGTCAGGTCGGTCAGGACGCGGTCAGGGCGGTCAGGACGGTCAGGTCGGTCAGGACGCGGTCAGGGCGGTCAGGACGGTCAGGTCGGTCAGGACGCGGTCAGGGCGGTCAGGACGGTCAGGTCGGTCAGGACGCGGTCAGGGCGGTCAGGACGGTCAGGTCGGTCAGGACGCGGTCAGGGCGGTCAGGACGGTCAGGTCGGTCAGGACGCGGTCAGGGCGGTCAGGACGGTCAGGTCGGTCAGGACGCGGTCAGGGCGGTCAGGACGGTCAGGTCGGTCAGGACGCGGTCAGGGCGGTCAGGACGGTCAGGTCGGTCAGGACGCGGTCAGGGCGGTCAGGACGGTCAGGTCGGTCAGGACGCGGTCAGGGCGGTCAGGACGGTCAGGTCGGTCAGGACGCGGTCAGGGCGGTCAGGACGGTCAGGTCGGTCAGGACGCGGTCAGGGCGGTCAGGACGGTCAGGTCGGTCAGGACGCGGTCAGGGCGGTCAGGACGGTCAGGTCGGTCAGGACGCGGTCAGGGCGGTCAGGACGGTCAGGTCGGTCAGGACGCGGTCAGGGCGGTCAGGACGGTCAGGTCGGTCAGGACGCGGTCAGGGCGGTCAGGACGGTCAGGTCGGTCAGGACGCGGTCAGGGCGGTCAGGACGGTCAGGTCGGTCAGGACGCGGTCAGGGCGGTCAGGACGGTCAGGTCGGTCAGGACGCGGTCAGGGCGGTCAGGACGGTCAGGTCGGTCAGGACGCGGTCAGGGCGGTCAGGACGGTCAGGTCGGTCAGGACGCGGTCAGGGCGGTCAGGACGGTCAGGTCGGTCAGGACGCGGTCAGGGCGGTCAGGACGGTCAGGTCGGTCAGGACGCGGTCAGGGCGGTCAGGACGGTCAGGTCGGTCAGGACGCGGTCAGGGCGGTCAGGACGGTCAGGTCGGTCAGGACGCGGTCAGGGCGGTCAGGACGGTCAGGTCGGTCAGGACGCGGTCAGGGCGGTCAGGACGGTCAGGTCGGTCAGGACGCGGTCAGGGCGGTCAGGACGGTCAGGTCGGTCAGGACGCGGTCAGGGCGGTCAGGACGGTCAGGTCGGTCAGGACGCGGTCAGGGCGGTCAGGACGGTCAGGTCGGTCAGGACGCGGTCAGGGCGGTCAGGACGGTCAGGTCGGTCAGGACGCGGTCAGGGCGGTCAGGACGGTCAGGTCGGTCAGGACGCGGTCAGGGCGGTCAGGACGGTCAGGTCGGTCAGGACGCGGTCAGGACGGTCAGGTCGGTCAGGACGGTCAGGACGCGGTCAGGACGCGGTCAGGTCGGTCAGGGCGGGCAGGACGGTCAGGGCGGTCAGGACGGTCAGGCGCGCTGATTGGATTTGAGTAGTGCGTCATAAGCCGAGTCTAGCGCACTGGGCAGTAATAATCCACACAGCAGCCGAGGAATGAAGGAGCTCGCTTAGGACTCTCGGGTGATGGGGAGTTTGTGCCTAGTTAATCAGTCACCTCGGTCGTCTGCATGGCTAACCTCTGCAAAGAAAACGAGAGGGCCAAAGCTATTTTCCGACGACTGGTTCGTTCTTGGTGTCGTAGAAAGTAGGCTTTAGGATAGCGTGATGTTTCCTAGCAACCGTAGCTCTCCGACTATTGAATGTAGCTGGATAATGGATATTTAATCGGCGGTCGATGAGTGATTGTTCCATTATTGGACTTTATGATGTTTATAAAAACCCATGTTATTTTGAAAGCTGGAAAAAATATACATTTAATGCACTACTTAAGAAATACTCTAAATGTGTTTTTGGCATAAGTTGTTCCAACTGCCCACAAGATATCACTGATCATATAAATGGGGGGGGGAAGTTGAATTTTGTCGAGCTTCAGGAGTTGCGCTACCAGCATGCAGATGACTTCAAAGCTAGCAGGTGTGACCTTAAAGCAATAAATCAATAAGTTGGTAAGAACATTAAAATGCAGTCCATTGTATAGGCTAAGGTTTTGTGGGTGTACATGTGTCGCTCAGTGTGTCGTCCACTCGATGGCGCCACTGTGTCGGTGGGGTTGAGGACAGGCGTCTCATTTTATTGTCATTTTGCATATTGCATTCTGTGGCAGGTGTTTGCATATTTTCATCTAAGCAGACTCGTGACCTGGTCTCATTCCAGACTATGATGGAAGCAGCTGCCTCTCTTGATCTGATAATTCAATTACGACAAGCCCTGCAAATAGTTTACACAATATAATTGGTTAAATAGATTTAGTCATCCAGCAGTGGAGGGATTTCAGGGAAACAGCTACAGGACATAGGCTAGTCATTGCAAGGCCTTGCTTTGGGAGAAAAAAAAGACTGTTAAACTACATTTGTGACCCTGGACCACAAAACCAGAACTAAGGGTAAAATTTTCATCTGAAAGCTGAATAAATAAGCTTTGCATTGATGTATGGTTTGTTAGGATAGGACGATATTTGGCAGAGATACAACTATTTGAAAATCTGGAATCTGAGGTTGCAAAAAAATCTAAATATTGAGAAAATCGCCTTTAAAGTTGTCCAAATGAAGTTCTTAGCAATGCATATTACAAATCAAAAATGAAGTTTTGATATATTTACGGTAGGAAATGTACAAAATATCTTCATGGAACATGATCTTTACTTAATATCCTAATGATTTTTGGCATAAAAGAAAAATCGATCATTTTGACCCATACAATGTATTGTTGGCTATTGCTACAAATATCCCCGTGCTACTTTTTTGTGCTCCAGGGTAACATTTATAGTCTAAACCAGGGGTGCCCAAACTCGGTCCTGGAGGGCCAGTGTCCTGCAGAGTTTAGCTCCAACTTGCCTCAACACACCTGCCTTTAAGTTTCTAGTATGCCTAGTGAGAGCTTGATTAGCTGGTTCAGGTGTGTTTAATTAGAGCTAAACTCTTCTGGACACCGGCCCTCCAGGACCGAGTTTGGACACCCCTGGTCTAAACAGACACTTAACACATTCCTGTTGTGGGTTTATAAGACTGAGACTTAGTTTTGTGAGTCTTTGTTCTTTTTAAAGGAATATAGTAATATAGTTGACGAAAAACTGCTGAAAATGGACTCATTCTCAGGGCATCTTAGATGTAGATGAGTTTGCTTCTTTGTCTGTTTGTCTGAAGAAATGTATAAATCACTTGCTCAGCAATGGATGCTGCTCTGCAGTGAATGGGTGCCGTCAGAATGAGAGTTCAAACAGCTGATAAAAACATCAGAATAATCCACCCGACTCCCATCCATCCACTAATGTCTTGTGAATGGAAAAGCTGTGTGTTTGTAAGAAACAAATCCAACATTAATTTATTTTTACTTTAAATTGATATTTTTGGCCAAATTAGCAGTCAGTAATCCATAATAATGCATCTTCTAGTGAAAATCCCATCCCCTGTTCTCCTCTCACAGAAAAATCCTGACATTTGTTTAAAACTGTTACGAACTATTTTTACTTAAATGGTGCTTGGTCTGTGCATATTTCTCTCCTGATTCAGACAAGACAACCTTTTCACTGGAGAAAGCAATATTATGGATAGACGACTTAGCTGGAAGCAACAGTTTTAACGTTAAAACGTCATTTGTTAATTAAAGTGCAGCTTTTTGCTTCACAAGGCAATCATTGTAATGTTTTTATGAGCTGTTTGAACCCGTTCACTGCAGAGGATCCATTCATGAGCAAGTGATATAACCTTTTTCCAAATCTGTTCTGATGAAGAAACAAACTCATTTATTTTGGATAGCCGAAGGTAAATTTTCAGCAAATTTTCATTTTGAGGGGGAACTATTGGTCTATAGCTGGTTTCTGGTTGTTTTTAGCTGCTCATACCTACAGGTGGTTCAGCTGGGTTTTGGAACATATTGCTGGTTATCCAGCTATGACCAGCTTGCACCAAATAATGACCAACTTGAAGCAACAACAGATATAAGAGAAATGGATAAGACCAGCTTGGCCAGACTGAAAGATCAGCTAGCCTAAATGAGTGAGACCAGCAGCTGGACTGATTTAGATGTTTTAAGAGCATTGGAATGTATTGTATTTATTTATTTTTCTATGCCATTTCTCTTAACAGGGAGTTCGACTTCTCACTAACCTGCACTGTAAAAAAATGCAACTGGATATTTTCCAGCTGACGAAACCTTTTGAGTCTCAAATACTAAGAAATGCCGTTTTCTTGAAACTACATAAAAATCCTTGTCAGACCAACAGAATTGAACATAAAAACCTTTGTCAGACCCCAAATGTTGTCCCAACTAGGCAAACACAGTTGTCTGAACAAAGAATTTCATATTGCTAAAATGTTAAGGCTTTGTGAGTTCCCAGCATGCATTGCTGCATGAATAAATTATGCAGATACTGTGGTTATTGTTTTGCTGTTTGCTGGCTTCATTGAAACTGTTTTGTCATTATTGTTAGTTGTTTGTTGTGAAGTGATTTAAAGAGCTCATCTTTTTTTTTACATTTGTTGTACAAGTATTGAGGCTTTGAGTATATACAAAATATCTTCATGGAACATGATCTTTACTTAATATCCTAATGATTTTTGGCATAAAAGAAAAATCGATCATTTTGACCCATACAATGTATTGTTGGCTATTGCTACAAATATCCCCGTGCTACTTTTTTGTGCTCCAGGGTAACATTTATAGTCTAAACCAGGGGTGCCCAAACTCGGTCCTGGAGGGCCAGTGTCCTGCAGAGTTTAGCTCCAACTTGCCTCAACACACCTGCCTTTAAGTTTCTAGTATGCCTAGTGAGAGCTTGATTAGCTGGTTCAGGTGTGTTTAATTAGAGCTAAACTCTTCTGGACACCGGCCCTCCAGGACCGAGTTTGGACACCCCTGGTCTAAACAGACACTTAACACATTCCTGTTGTGGGTTTATAAGACTGAGACTTAGTTTTGTGAGTCTTTGTTCTTTTTAAAGGAATATAGTTGACCCAAAAACGAAAAACTGCTGAAAATGGACTCATTCTCAGGGCATCTTAGATGTAGATGAGTTTGCTTCTTTGTCTGAACAGATTTGGAAATGTATAAATCACTTGCTCAGCAATGGATGCTGCTCTGCAGTGAATGGGTGCCGTCAGAATGAGAGTTCAAACAGCTGATAAAAACATCAGAATAATCCACCCGACTCCCATCCATCCACTAATGTCTTGTGAATGGAAAAGCTGTGTGTTTGTAAGAAACAAATCCAACATTAATTTATTTTTACTTTAAATTGATATTTTTGGCCAAATTAGCAGTCAGTAATCCATAATAATGCATCTTCTAGTGAAAATCCCATCCCCTGTTCTCCTCTCACAGAAAAATCCTGACATTTGTTTAAAACTGTTACGAACTATTTTTACTTAAATGGTGCTTGGTCTGTGCATATTTCTCTCCTGATTCAGACAAGACAACCTTTTCACTGGAGAAAGCAATATTATGGATAGACGACTTAGCTGGAAGCAACAGTTTTAACGTTAAAACGTCATTTGTTAATTAAAGTGCAGCTTTTTGCTTCACAAGGCAATCATTGTAATGTTTTTATGAGCTGTTTGAACCCGTTCACTGCAGAGGATCCATTCATGAGCAAGTGATATAACCTTTTTCCAAATCTGTTCTGATGAAGAAACAAACTCATTTATTTTGGATAGCCGAAGGTAAATTTTCAGCAAATTTTCATTTTGAGGGGGAACTATTGGTCTATAGCTGGTTTCTGGTTGTTTTTAGCTGCTCATACCTACAGGTGGTTCAGCTGGGTTTTGGAACATATTGCTGGTTATCCAGCTATGACCAGCTTGCACCAAATAATGACCAACTTGAAGCAACAACAGATATAAGAGAAATGGATAAGACCAGCTTGGCCAGACTGAAAGATCAGCTAGCCTAAATGAGTGAGACCAGCAGCTGGACTGATTTAGATGTTTTAAGAGCATTGGAATGTATTGTATTTATTTATTTTTCTATGCCATTTCTCTTAACAGGGAGTTCGACTTCTCACTAACCTGCACTGTAAAAAAATGCAACTGGATATTTTCCAGCTGACGAAACCTTTTGAGTCTCAAATACTAAGAAATGCCGTTTTCTTGAAACTACATAAAAATCCTTGTCAGACCAACAGAATTGAACATAAAAACCTTTGTCAGACCCCAAATGTTGTCCCAACTAGGCAAACACAGTTGTCTGAACAAAGAATTTCATATTGCTAAAATGTTAAGGCTTTGTGAGTTCCCAGCATGCATTGCTGCATGAATAAATTATGCAGATACTGTGGTTATTGTTTTGCTGTTTGCTGGCTTCATTGAAACTGTTTTGTCATTATTGTTAGTTGTTTGTTGTGAAGTGATTTAAAGAGCTCATCTTTTTTTTTACATTTGTTGTACAAGTATTGAGGCTTTGAGTATATGTTCAACCACTTAAATCTATATCTTGGACATCCTAGTCTTGTAGGATGCATTACAAACAAAGACAATGTTGTTCATTGTGGTTTATAACATTTATAACATTTCATTATGTTCTTGATACCATCATCATTTTACTGAGATAAAGTAATAAGTCCATATTTGTCATTCGAAAATAGACGTAAAAAAGGTAATGTGGTGGCTATTTACGCATTCTCTTTTTTTCATCCAGGAAACAGAAAATAATACATTTACTCAACAACAGTACTTGTTGTTTCAGTTGTTGTGACAAGAATATCTTTTTTTTTAGCAAAATAGGACAATCATCATTGCACGACCAAACAAATTTAGGTTGGCTGAACGCAGTATTGTTACTTAGAAGAACTATACAAGAATTGTTGGGACAACTCAAAAGTCTCACTGCATCAAGTTGCCTTGTTTTTTTATGTTTTCTCAACAGTTTATTTTTTACAGTGTGCGAATATATGAGGGAATATTAGAAATGGAATTTCCAGGGTTGAAAAAAATCATGGAAGTAATCAGGAAGTCATGGAATTTTTCCTCAGCTCTAAAATAGCTTACACTCTTAAAAATACAGCGATGCCGTAGAAGAACTATTCTTGGTTCCACAAAGAACCATTCAGTCAAAGGTTCTTTAAAGAACCATCTCTTTCTTACTTTTTGTAAACGGAAGAACCTTCTTTCGCCACAAAGAAGCTTTTGTGAAACAGAAAGGTTCTTCAGATGTTAAAGGTTCTTTATGGAACCATTTAGACAAAAAGGTTCTTCTATGGCATCGTGAAGCACCTTTATTTTTAAGAGTGTAGGCTATTTGTCAATGTAGCAACCATATGCAAAAACCTTAATTTTGCATATCCGTAGTGAAAATGGGAAAATGTAGCTATTTGCATAAAACCAAACTGATTCCATTAGCTAGGCCTACATGTCACCGCCCACGTTTTTATTCAGCAAATCAGTTCATTTGATCGAAAGCAGACAACTTGATTAATATTCATAAGCCCAACATGCTGTTGAATATTAGCCCAACAGATAAGAAATTAGCCTACTCATATTTCTAGGCTATAATTATAATAATATAGTTCATATTTTTCACAGATAATATTAATTGTGACATTTTTCATTCATACATATATTAAACGGTTTAGTTCTAACCCTTAAATTCTATCATAAAAAAGCTTGAATGATGTTCAGCTATGCGATATAATATCACGATTCACGATATTCTTAAAGTTCTTTCAAATGTAGGCTACTGTGTACTAAAGAGAGGCTGATGATAGCCTATTAGAATAGCAAATAAAAATAAAAATTAAATAAATTCATATGGTCAGTCATGAGGGAACGCTGAGTGAAATTGAATGTGTTTTACAAAGTTTGGTGCAACCAGTGTTGGGGAAAGTTACTTTTAAAAGTAATGCATTACAATATTGCGTTACTCCATAAAAAAGGAACTAATTTCGTTACTTAGTTACTTTTTATGGAAAGTAATGCATTATGTTACTTTTGCGTTACTTTTTAAATCTGGGCTGGGCTTGCTTGTTTGATTTTAAAATAAAAAAGTTCTATTTTTGGCAAATATAAAAGCCTTTTAAGCCAAAAGTGAAATGAATAAGCCTCAGGCTGAAGGGAAAGTACATTTACGTCCGTACAGTAGATTTTTGCTTATTAGTACGGTTGAACTGGATCATCGAAGGTCAGAAGCAAATAGAATGGGATTAAATACATAAAGCATATTTGTGTTGTTTAAAGGGGTCATATGATGCTTTTTTAAAGATCATTATTTTGTGTATTTGGTGTAATAGAATATGTTGACATGCTTTAATGTTCAAAAAACACATTCTTTTTCAAATACTGTACATTATTGTAGGTCCTCTATGCCCCGCCTCTCTCAAACGCTTCGTTTTCTACAAAGTCCCTC
>NW_015505261.1:1340564-1373749 GCF_001515645.1 Sinocyclocheilus grahami | reverse complement strand
GAATGACCTCCTCTCCTAGGTTCACGAAACGGTCGTCCATAAAATGCATTGCTGTTCTGTTGTAAGTGATCTTAAAGATTCCTAAATGCATCTACTTTCGGAAGGCCAAATAAAGTGCTTTTGCTTTCGCCTAGAAACACACAGCGTCTCCCTGACATGGCTGCTTCAACACTAACTGCGGTTACTGAAACCACGCCTTCTTTCTTTGCGTGAACATTTGGGCAGCATTACGCAAATATTTCCACATAGTGAGGTAGATATGTGGGGGCGTGTTAGAACGAGACGTTTTAGGGGGGCGTGGCAGAGTCTCAACTTTGATAAAGAATATTTCTTTGGTTTTGAGACTTTAGTCTTTGCAACTTCAGGGATCTTATCTATGCACAATCAGCTTGTAACACTCCAACGAGAAAGGAAAACTTGAAATCGCATCATATGACCCCTTTAACATTTATTTATTGCAGGTTTGCATCATATTCTGAGTTGCATTCTTTTTATTCATTTTGAGGAATGCTGAATCTGTTTTTTTTTGTGTGTGAGCGAGATGAAGAGTAAATTAAAAAGTAATGCGTTACTTGAAAAAAGTAATCTGATTACGTAACTCGTGTTACTTGTAATGCGTTACCCCCAACACTGGGTGCAACTGCTGGGAAACTCGACTTAATATTCATCAGTCACTGAAATGGGCAAAGTCTTGTAATGTTTGTTTGCACATGCTCAATGAGTTTCCCGTTGTCAGTCGGCAGTCAGTCCTCTGGTGTCGGCGGAGCGCGGACACAGAGACGCCGGCGGGATGTCATCGCGGCTCTCCTTCTCTCAGTACCGCTTAGAGGTGGAGGTGGAGCGCTGCCGCGCGGAGTGTCAGTGGGACAAAATACCGTCTTTACTGGAGCAGCTCGCTGCCGCGCGCCTGCATGAAGACAGTAAGTGCGCGTGCCACAATAGAATAGAATAGAGTTGAATAGAGGAGAGCCAGCAGTGATGAGTGTGAGAGAGTGTGTGTCTTGTTCCGCATGAACTTTGTACCTTTCTGTTAAACTCTGCCCATGTTTACTAATGTGCTGATATCAGTTACAGAAACTCGCTTGCACTTATGAGACTTCAGTTTTTGCGTTTAGATTTGATTTGTCAGTGCACTCTGAGAGAGAGAGAGAGACTGACTGACTGTGTGTATAAAGCCAGTTACTCATGTGAATCTGATATATAAATGCATGCACACACCCTTTACACACACCAGGTAGAAGCTACTTAAAGCAATAGTGTCCTAATTTACTCACTCTCACTTTAGGGTATGTACTGAATTTGATGGTGTATTCCTCAACCGTTGATGCAGATGTGTAGCACGCTATAAATACTTTCCCTGACACACTACTGCTGGCATTGGCTTTTGACCCGGTGTTGTTACCTTGGTGTTGGTGTTAAACAACTACCGTTTTACTCTGAGGAACAACTCTCTTGGTACTTATACACTGCCAAACTCACACTTTCTTGCTTTTTCTTGCCAAACGTTTGAGTTTCTCAAGTCCTGGGGCGTTATGAGATAGCAAAGTGTCCACCAGTTGATGTAGCCTACATCAGGTGTCACCAAACGTGGTCCTGGAGGGCCACTGTCCTGCAGAGTTTAGCTCTAACCATAATCAAACACACCTGAACCAGCTAATCGAGGTCTTAGGCTATGCTTGAAACTTCCAGTAAGGTCGGTGTGTTGAGGAAAGTTGGAGCTAAACTCTGCAGGACACCGGCCCTCCAGGACTGAGTTTGGTGACCCCTGTTGTACATTATGCATTCATTTTCTGGACACCCTTCTTTATGCATACTGTCAGGAAGATTTTTAATGTTGAAAAAAAGTAATATTTTTATTCTATAAGGATGCATTAAGTTGATCAAAGACCTTTATAATGTTTCAAAAGATCTATCCTTCAAATAAATGCTGTAATTGCTTTCTATTGATCAAAGAAATAACAGAAATAAATATTAAGCAGCACAAATGTTTTTTTTTAACATTGATAATAACGAAAAATCATTCTTGAGCACCAAATCAGCGTGTTATAATCATTTCTGAAGGATCATGTGACCCTACACTCTTAAAAATAAAGGTGCTTCAAAAGGTTCTTCAAGCGATGCCATAGAAGAACCATTTTTGGTTCCACAAAGAACCATTCAGTCAAAGGTTCTTTAAAGAACCATCTCTTTCTTACCTTTTTGTAAACTGAAGAACCTTCTTTCGCCACAAATAACCTTTTGTGAAACAGAAAGGTTCTTCAGATGTTAAAGGTTCTTTATGGAACCATTTAGACAAAAAGGTTCTTCTATGGCATCGTGAAGCACCTTTATTTTTAAGAGTGTAAAGGCAAAATTCAGCTTTGCATCACAGGAATAAGTTGCATTTTACAAAAGTAGAAAGCGAGAAAGTAGAAAGCAATTCTTTTAAATTGTAACACGATTTCAAGATATGACTGTTTTACTGAATGTTTGATCAAATAAACGCAAACCTTGGTAAGCATAAAATACTTTATTTTGACCCAAAATATTTATAAAACCCAAATATTTTGAGCAGTAGTGTATGCTTTCATTTTAAGGAAAACAGGAGTTTGGACTGTCTGCTAAATTTGTGTTCCACAGAAGAAAAAATCTCGATTTGGCCTACAGTGGCATGACAAATGTAAATAAATGTTACGTTTTTATGATTTGTGAAATGTATCTCTTTAAGATTTAGAATTAAAAACCCAGTCTTCTCACTTTCACGAAGGTGGTAAAAGATAAACATGCTGCCTAAACATGTCTCATGTTCATTGTTAAATCAACAGAAGTTAACACATGGCACTCCCAGGAGGTGTGTCCACCACTGTCCAAATCCGATCTCTGACCCAGCACGTCTTGTTTCGCCATTGCAAACACCCAGACACTAATTTCCCTGTGGGGAAACAAACTCAGTCAGTAAAAGGTGGCCACAGAACATAGTATTCAGTGTATTTTACTAATGCTACCAAGGGTTTTTGAGTGATGTACTGTAGTTACTTCATATTCAGTAAGGAAATGTCATGCATAAACCTGACATACAGTATAACTGCAAGTCTAGATTCAGTAGGGAGTGAAAAGTTGAACCAAACAGGAAACACCTCATCCACAGTGTTTATACAAAATATGCATGAAGGCAAAGCGAATATTTTCGAAGCACCTTCTTGCTGTATACTGTTAAGTTAAAACAAACACACTTAACTCTCTAAACCTGATCAGAATGCTGTTGTAGATTAGTATCCAAACTAGACATTCTGTCATGATAAAGTCCACCCTTGGATGAAATATGCTGGTGTTGCTGATGAGCATTTTATCCTTAAAGTAACCCAAAGAAGGTACCATAATCAGCCAACATCAAGCATGTTCTAGTATTTCTTCTTCAACCTTTGCCCAACTTCCGTCTCTGTTTGTCTGTAGATGATTACAGGACGCTGCTGCTGGCAGAAGCTCTGTTGGAGGAATGTCTGCTGGAGAGCATGACTCTGCTGAAGAATTCTACATTTCTGACTGAACAATCACAGCCCAAACTAGCCCGAGCCAAAGCTCACCTCGACAGCATCCTTAGCAGAGGACGCCTGGAGGTCTGGCACAGCACCTACCTGAGTTTCTTTGTTTCTCAAGTCTCTCTGTCAGTTAAGCATCTCTGAGAAAGAGAAGAAAGGGCATGGATTGCAGAAGCACTTTTGGGGATTTTAGTTCAGTTTTGTGTACTTAAATTAGTTAGATAACAAAATACCAAACCAATAAGTATCTGCAAACACTGGTGCAACAGTTTTTTTCTCTCAAAACATCACTTTTCTGAGCACTTTTTTTTCCTTTGTGCTTAAAAAAGTACTTTATTTATTTATTTGTACTGTATTGATTTGCACATTTATTAATACTGTATTTTTTGATATTTTATCATTTCAAGAAAAAAAAGAAAATGTATGTTTTTTTGTCCTTTTTTAATTTAGAAGGATGCAAAAACCCTGTAGTGCATGCATGTCGTCTATACATTTATTCTCTATTTAAATTGTCAGTAGGGTTGCACAATTAATCAAAATAAAACCGAAGTCGTGAAATGGCTTAATGCAATTCAAAATTTCCAAAGCCTGGGACTTAATTAAATAAATATATGCGTTGTGGGTTTCAGAGTGAAGTATGGCACTGTGTTCATTTATACGTGAGCAGCTCACGATCTCCTGTTTTCAGTGTCTCAGAGCAGTTCGGTTTACAGTAAATGCTGCTCCTCACAAACTCATCTCTCTCGCTTTAATGCGCATTTGTGAAGGACCAACCATCTTCCCATATTTGTAATGAGAAATACTGATTAACAAAAGAGAAGCTTTAAGGAATCCGTGTTTTCTGTCAAAACAAAAATTTGGTAGTTCAACATTTAAAAATCGTAAATCCGTAACTTTTTTATTTTTCAGTGAAATATTACTAAAGTAATATTTCATATTTCGTTTGTATTTAGTAATGTATATATTTTTATACAATAACAAAAATAATAATAACATTTTAAAGCCATATTGATATATAATCACAAACATTTGGCCAAGTTGAGCAGCCCTATAAACATTTTTAAATCGCAATCACAATTTTGATCATAAAAATCACAATTAGATTGTTTCCTCAAATTGTTCAGATCTAATTATCAGTGATTTTCGATCTCTTCCCTTGTAGCCGCACTACCTGAATGAAGCTCTGCTTCTGCTGGCTAAAGTGCACTATGTTCAGGGACACTACAGGGACGCCCAGGGCATGTGTGCCAGAGCAGGTGTGGATGATTTCACCCGCCACGAGAAGCCTGTCTACCAACTACGCATGCTGGCAGAGGCCTTTGTCATCAAAGGTATGAACAGTTGAGAAATCACTAATAGCTCATTAATTCTCCCTCATTATTGTATAATTAAGTCATGATGACAAGGAAATTAACATACTGTATACAGTTCTGCGTGAGGTCTAAATATTCAGCTAATTATAGCATGTGTTGTAGCTTCCTGCAACCGTTCAGCATTGCCACAACCTCTTTAAAAATTTTGGCAATATTAACTGTGTGGAAAAAAATGTAAAAGTTCACTGAGGTTTATTGCGGTGTAGTGGCTCTTAATTAGATTTTTTTTATTATTATTTAGTCCATTAGATGCTAAAGTTAAAAGACGAAGTTCCTAATATGGTCCTTTTATCTGCCAGAGCAATTTTAATGTGTATTTATAGAGTTATTAAGTAATTTCCATTGCTCCATTCCACTGAATATTTGCTTCAGGCATGCTTTTATTGGATTCATACCCAGGCTAAAGTGTACACTGAAAGAAAGGTTGGCATTACAATCATAGAGAAATGTGTGGATAGGAGTGTGTCTTTTCTTTTATCATATCCTTGGACAGAATGTAACCACAGGAAAAAAAATGCAGTTTTACCCCATTGTCTACAGGGAAGCTTCTATTATATATCTTTAGTTATCATTCATATCAGGTTTTCCAGCATTTTACTCATCCTGTATTTGTGTAATGTCAAATTTTCCATGATTTTTAATACATAACATTCTCTCGCAAGTACAAAAAAAGTATGTGCTAGGTATATACAGTACTGTATGTATATGGAATTACCACCTGACAACATCAGTACTATTGTACTCCCACAATAAGGAACACATAGGCCTATTGAAGTACTCATACATATGACCAGTGTTGGGGAAAGTTACTTTTAAAAGTAATGCATTACAATATTGCGTTACTCCATAAAAAAAGTCACTAATTACGGTACTTAGTTACTTTTTTATGGAAAGTAATGCGTTACGTTACTTTTGCGCTACTTTTAAAATCTGGACAGGGCTTGCTTGCTTATTTTTAAAATAAAAAAGTTCTATTTTTGGCAAATACAAAAGCCTTTCACACCAAAAGTGAAATGAATAAGCCTCAGGCTGAAGGGAAGGTAAATTTACGTCCGTACCGTAGAGTGCAGAAGAAGACATTTCTACAAACTTCAGCTATAAAAAAAACACACAAATGTTTGTCCAGAGTAATTTGTGCTTATTAGTACGCTTGAACTGGATCATCGAAGGTCAGAAGCAAAGACATTGTTAATAGAATGGGATTAAATACATAAAGCATATTTGGGTTGTTTAACATTTAATTATTGCAGGTTTGCGTCATATTCTGAGTTGCATTATTTTTATTCATTTTGAGGAATACTGAATCTGTGTGGTTTTTTTTTTTGTGCGAGTGAGATGAATGAATGCATATTCATATTTATTTTAGAACTACAGTAACATCTTCTGATTTCTCTCAGCATGGGGACAGGAGAGCTGTCAATCAATAAATTGAAAAAAAAAAAAGTAACTTGCGTTACTTATTTGAAAAAGTAACTCAGATATTCTCTTGTAAATTAAAAAAGTAATGCGTTACTTTACTAGTTACTTGAAAAACGTAATCTTTTGCGTTACTTGTAATATATTACCCCCAACGCTGCTGATACATATATGCATATGCATGATGAAATGAAACATAAACAATCAGCATAAAAACCTAACTAAAACAAAAACACATAAAGGCAACTAACAAGAAAGGTAAATCATATCACACAAATTTCCTCATTCACCATCAGTAATAATAGCCTATTCAAGTTGCTGTCAGGTAGAGTTTATGATGTTAAGCATTACAGTCTTGTAACATCAGTGTTTCCTTATTATCAGGGTGTTTTACAAACATAATCAGCACAACAGACTGCATTCATAGTAAAGGCACTGGTGGAGCAACAATTCACTTCGGTCAACAACAGACCTCGGTTTTAATTTTACCAGTGTATAATTAACCTAAATGGCCTGAGGTCAAATCATGATTACTGTATTTTATCAAATGGTAGTGGTGTTGCTCGGCTTCAGGCTTAAATGGTGCTTTATCTGTGTGAAAGCTTGCAGTAAAGCATGATGCAATATCGTCTGTAGCCTAGTTTGTACAATGTCTAGCATATTTTATTCATTCAACTCTCAGGTGACTGTAGAAACCCACTTAGAGTCTGACTCCTCATACAAACCCTCAGACAGAGGAAGAGTGGAGATATACCCACATGCATTGCCACATGTGATACAATAGCCCACTGCCATATTGAAAGCTTGATAACAGTGTTTGGACTTGATGAGCAGCACTGGACGGCACAGTTCCTTAAAGGTTTTCTGCATTGAAATGGCTTTTGATTGGGCAAAATGGGTAGGTTATATTATATATCCTTCTAAACAGTAGAACATGAAAGAAGTCCAGTGAGTATGAAATGTGAAAGCTCATTTTTTTTGTTCTGGCAATATTTTTTATCCTTAAGGCTAGCATGTTATGTACCAACTGTATCTGTTTTCATATTCCAAGGACTTTTTCAGTCAAGAACTTTATAATTGGACCATATTTGCCCAACTGCACAACTATAAGGAGCAAACGCATCGACAACCACTGCAATTTGCTGTCATTCAGCATTTGTTAGTACTCTTACAAAAGAACAATACCACTCACCTAAACCTCAGCACAACCTTAGTTTTACAGTCTGTTCTATTTCTATTTTTGAGCTTTTGAAAGAAAATATCATACCGTACGGTAGTGGATATAACGAACACACTCACAAAGCACCAATTGTAAATCTGGGCCTTCGAGGAACTTTTCAGTGTGAGTTAGATTAATTAGATACTACATATAATTTAATAGGAAAATGTAAAGTGTAACACATTTTATTGTTGCAGAGTGTATTTTATAAAATGTTTAAAAACTTTAAATCTTTTATCACTTTATTCAATTGTGTTTCTTGTTACATGGAACTACTGAACACAGATATAGAAGTTTATTTTAAAGTGCAAAGTATTATCTAACTATCTAAAAATGTGTATCTAATGGGAACAGAACAAAGTTTTGTAACAAAGAAATATGTGATAATGTGTAAATATGTGTAAGTAGAACAGTTTGGATATTGGGACATTCCCAGTATCTTGTTTGAGTCAGTGAATCATATACTCAACTCTAAGACCTTTTTGCTAATGTTCCCATTTAGTTATGAAAGTTATAAAAGCATTATTTCTGAATGTTCTCTGAACATTAAAATCAGGTTTTTTAAGTGTTTTAATTCATTTAATTTTAAAAAGTTAAAAAAATTATAAAATGTAATGTACCATTAACTTTCACACAATATTGTGTGAAATTTAATGGTACATTACATTTTATAATTTTTTTAACTTTTTAAAATTAAATGAATTAAAACACTTAAAAAACCTGATTTTAATGTTCAGAGAACATTCAGAAATAATGCTTTTATAACTTTCATAACTAAATGGGAACATTAGCAAAAAGGTCTTAGAGTTGAGTATATGATTCACTGACTCAAACAAGATACTGGGAATGTCCCAATATCCAAACTTTTCTACTTACACATATTTACACATTATCACATATTTCTTTGTTACAAAACTTTGTTCTGTTCCCATTAGATACACATTTTTAGATAGTTAGATAATACTTTGCACTTTAAAATAAACTTCTATATCTGTGTTCAGTAGTTCCATGTAACAAGAAACACAATTGAATAAAGTGATAAAAGATTTAAAGTTTTTAAACATTTTATAAAATACACTCTGCAACAATAAAATGTGTTACACTTTACATTTTCCTATTAAATTATATGTAGTATCTAATTAATCTAACTCACACTGAAAAGTTCCTCGAAGGCCCAGATTTACAATTGGTGCTTTGTGAGTGTGTTCGTTATATCCACTACCGTACGGTATGATATTTTCTTTCAAAAGCTAAAGTAATATTTCATATTTCGTTTGTATTTAGTAATGTATATATTTTTATACAATAACAAAAATAATAATAACATTTTAAAGCCATATTGATATATAATCACAAACATTTGGCCAAGTTGAGCAGCCCTATAAACATTTTTAAATCGCAATCACAATTTTGATCATAAAAATCACAATTAGATTGTTTCCTCAAATCGTTCAGATCTAATTATCAGTGATTTTCGGTCTCTTCCCCTGTAGCCGCACTACCTGAATGAAGCTCTGCTCCTGCTGGCTAAAGTGCACTATGTTCAGGGACACTACAGGGACGCCCAGGGCATGTGTGCCAGAGCAGGTGTGGATGATTTCAGCCGCCACGAGAAGCCTGTCTACCAACTACGCATGCTGGCAGAGGCCTTTGTCATCAAAGGTATGAACAGTTGAGAAATCACTAATAGCTCATTAATTCTCCCTCATTATTGTATAATTAAGTCATGATGACAAGGAAATTAACATACTGTATACAGTTATGCGTGAGGTCTAAATATTCAGCTAATTATAGCATGTGTTGTAGCTTCCTGCAACCGTTCAGCATTGCCACAACCTCTTTAAAAATTTTGGCAATATTAACTGTGGAAAAAAATGTAAAAGTTCACTGAGGTTTATTGCGGTGTAGTGGCTCTTAATTAGATTTTTTTTATTATTATTTAGTCCGTTAGATGCTAAAGTTAAAAGACGAAGTTCCTAATATGGTCCTTTTATCTGCCAGAGCAATTTTAATGTGTATTTATAGAGTTATTAAGTAATTTCCATTGCTCCATTCCACTGAATATTTGCTTCAGGCATGCTTTTATTGGATTCATACCCAGGCTAAAGTGTACACTGAAAGAAAGGTTGGCATTACAATCATAGAGAAATGTGTGGATAGGAGTGTGTCTTTTCTTTTATCATATCCTTGGACAGAATGTAACCACAGGAAAAAAAAGGCAGTTTTACACCATTGTCTACAGGGAAGCTTCTATTATATATCTTTAGTTATCATTCATATCAGGTTTTCCAGCATTTTACTCATCCTGTATTTGTGTAATGTCAAATTTTCCATGATTTTTAATACATAACATTCTCTCGCAAGTACAAAAAAAGTATGTGCTAGGTATATACAGTACTGTATGTATATGGAATTACCACCTGACAACATCAGTACTATTGTACTCCCACAATAAGGAACACATAGGCCTATTGAAGTACTCATACATATGACCAGTGTTGGGGAAAGTTACTTTTAAAAGTAATGCATTACAATATTGCGTTACTCCATAAAAAAAGTCACTAATTACGGTACTTAGTTACTTTTTTATGGAAAGTAATGCGTTACGTTACTTTTGCGCTACTTTTAAAATCTGGACAGGGCTTGCTTGCTTATTTTTAAAATAAAAAAGTTCTATTTTTGGCAAATACAAAAGCCTTTCACACCAAAAGTGAAATGAATAAGCCTCAGGCTGAAGGGAAGGTAAATTTACGTCCGTACCGTAGAGTGCAGAAGAAGACATTTCTACAAACTTCAGCTATAAAAAAAACACACAAATGTTTGTCCAGAGTAATTTGTGCTTATTAGTACGCTTGAACTGGATCATCGAAGGTCAGAAGCAAAGACATTGTTAATAGAATGGGATTAAATACATAAAGCATATTTGGGTTGTTTAACATTTAATTATTGCAGGTTTGCGTCATATTCTGAGTTGCATTATTTTTATTCATTTTGAGGAATACTGAATCTGTGTGGTTTTTTTTTTTGTGCGAGTGAGATGAATGAATGCATATTCATATTTATTTTAGAACTACAGTAACATCTTCTGATTTCTCTCAGCATGGGGACAGGAGAGCTGTCAATCAATAAATTGAAAAAAAAAAAAGTAACTTGCGTTACTTATTTGAAAAAGTAACTCAGATATTCTCTCGTAAATTAAAAAGTAATGCGTTACTTTACTAGTTACTTGAAAAAAGTAATCTGATTACGTAACTTGAGTTACTTGCAATATATTACCCCCAACACTGAATATGACATCATGCAATTTTGTTCCGTTTTTAAAAAAATCCCCAAACGAACAGGGTGATGCCAATTATGTAATAATTATGTAGTAATTGTTGGAAGTTTCAAGTTATTCCACAGTCTTTCTGACTGCTTTTTATATGTACCCTGGCATCTGAACCCCCACTACAGGTTCACACACAGACACATACTATCAGACAGCAGGCTGGGAAAGTATAATATTAGCTTCTCTAGCGTAGAAAGCAGAAGCCACCCAGAATCAGTCCCTTGAGAGACTCACCAGGCACAGCTTGTGACAGCCGTTCCACGCTGACAGACCCATAGTAAATATTGCAATAACTCACTGCTGTGTTTACTAATAAGTTAACTACTGTGTCTCTATCTATCTATCTATCTATCTATCTATCTATCTATCTATCTATCTATCTATCTATCTATCTATCTATCTATCTATCTATCTATCTATCTATCTATTTATCTATCTATCTATCTATCTATGTTGTAGTTCCTTATACAGTTCTATTTTCTCTGCTCGTCAAAGCCAGTTTCACTTGCATTAGGCACTTGTTGAGTGTTAATTATGGTTGCTGTCTACTCTTCTCTTCAGATTTGTATAGATGGGGAACTCTTTTTAACAGTCGTGATGTGGTAAAGTTACACTAATTGCACAGTTCCTCATTTTTAGTTCTCCTCTGTGTACTTCCTCATATTTGGATGGAACTAGAGACTTCTGGGAGAATTCAATGTAGGCAGAAGTCTTGGTTACACTTTATTTCGATAGTCCACTTTAGACATTCTACTAACTATAAGTAACTTTGTAACTACATGTCAACTACATGTCAACTAATTCTCATTCATTTGCAACTACATGTCTACTAATTCTCCGAGTAGACTTAGGGTAGGTTTAGGGTTAGTAGAATAAGTTGACAAAGAAAGTGTTAGAAGATATATATTAAGCAGACAGTCTGCTAATACTCTATTGAAGTACTCATACATATGACATCATGCAATTTTGTTCCGTTTTTAAAAAAATCCCCAAACGAACAGGGTGATGCCAATTATGTAATAATTATGTAGTAATTGTTGGAAGTTTCAAGTTACTTCCACAGTCTTTCTGACTGCTTTTTATATGTACCCTGGCATCTGAACCCCCACTACAGGCAATATATTACCCCCAACACTGAATATGACATCATGCAATTTTGTTCCGTTTTTAAAAAAATCCCCAAACGAACAGGGTGATGCCAATTATGTAATAATTATGTAGTAATTGTTGGAAGTTTCAAGTTATTCCACAGTCTTTCTGACTGCTTTTTATATGTACCCTGGCATCTGAACCCCCACTACAGGTTCACACACAGACACATACTATCAGACAGCAGGCTGGGAAAGTATAATATTAGCTTCTCTAGCGTAGAAAGCAGAAGCCACCCAGAATCAGTCCCTTGAGAGACTCACCAGGCACAGCTTGTGACAGCCGTTCCACGCTGACAGACCCATAGTAAATATTGCAATAACTCACTGCTGTGTTTACTAATAAGTTAACTACTGTGTCTCTATCTATCTATCTATCTATCTATCTATCTATCTATCTATCTATCTATCTATCTATCTATCTATCTATGTTGTAGTTCCTTATACAGTTCTATTTTCTCTGCTCGTCAAAGCCAGTTTCACTTGCATTAGGCACTTGTTGAGTGTTAATTATGGTTGCTGTCTACTCTTCTCTTCAGATTTGTATAGATGGGGAACTCTTTTTAACAGTCGTGATGTGGTAAAGTTACACTAATTGCACAGTTCCTCATTTTTAGTTCTCCTCTGTGTACTTCCTCATATTTGGATGGAACTAGAGACTTCTGGGAGAATTCAATGTAGGCAGAAGTCTTGGTTACACTTTATTTCGATAGTCCACTTTAGACATTCTACTAACTATAAGTAACTTTGTAACTACATGTCAACTACATGTCAACTAATTCTCATTCATTTGCAACTACATGTCTACTAATTCTCCGAGTAGACTTAGGGTAGGTTTAGGGTTAGTAGAATAAGTTGACAAAGAAAGTGTTAGAAGATATATATTAAGCAGACAGTCTGCTAATACTCTAGTAACTGCTAGTTGACATGTAGTTACAAAGTTACTTACTGTTAATAGAATGTCTAAAGTGGACTATCGAAATAAAGTGTTACCGAAGTCTTGGCAAATCTGAGATATCAAAGCATTTTCTAGGAGGTTCAAATATTTGATTGTCCATGGCTATTTTCTGCATCTTGCCCTGCCAAAGCTCTGGATGAGACCCAGACGGAATGTTCCAGACAGACTGAATAATTGATTAAAGTCCTGCTAATGTCATTTAAAAATGTTTGTCTGATAAACAGATATTTGCTCTCATGGTGTTTCTCAATTATATGTATTAATTGGCATATACCGATTAAGAATAGACTGTACCAAACATAGAGATCCGTTCTTGTTCCACATGTCTAATTAATTCTATTCAGCAGCAGTACTGTAATTGGAGATGCAGTGCTTTGCTGTATTCATTTTGCATGTCTTGGTTCCATGCTTAAACTATATTTCATTCTCTCTTGTACGGTTATTGTCCCAAATTATATATATATATATATATATATATATATATATATATATATATATATATATATATATATATATATATATATATATAAAGTGATAAAGTGAGTTCCAGACTTTTTTTCTCTGAATAGATGTAACGTTCTGCAGATGTCAAAGAGAACCTTTAGATCTATGAAGAAAGGAGATTTTACTTTTAGGAGTGTGTAGATATATATATATATATATAAAGTGAATCTTAACCTAATCGTTCTCCATGAATGTTCAGGTTTGTCTTTGGACCATCAGTCTATGTCAGGTGCTTCCCGTGTTAGACTGTCCGAGAGAGAGGAAGAATGTCTGTCCTGTTACCTCATGGCCTGTGATGCTGGCCTGCTGTACCTGCAAGAGCTCGACAAGGTCTGTGTGTGTTTTACATCTTGTCAGGGGCCGGTTTACTCAGAACATGTTTTTCTGTGTAGACATGTCTCTAACTGTTTTCTTGGTGTGTCTCGCTGCGTTTTCAGTATCTCGTGCATGATTGATTCAAATTGAAAGAGACATTTAGCTTTTATAAGCACTGACTGTAAATGCAAGAATGTGTTCTGTGTATATTATATGTTAATATATAGAATGTAAAATTGGGACAGTTTTGTATTCATCTGTGTTCATTTCCGGCCATCATTACATTGCATTTGCGTCTTGTTGACTAGACTGTTTGCACGCCAAGTTCCAAAACTGCTAAAAGCGGTTCATCAGTCCCAAATTTTGACTTGGACCCAGGTTTCTTCCTGCAGGCAGCTCTTCAGAGCGCATACCTGTCGCTGCTGAGAAAAGGGTGAGGGCGCACATTACTACTCTCAGACTCTGTACCCACAATTCTCTGCCCTTCATATTTAGCACTCATGCAGCCATGCACACACAGTATTCACTGCACAGCTTGACTTAATCCATTTATGGACTCCATGTGAATAAACTGTATGACTGGGACTGTCTAAACACTCCACTCGTGTCCTTGTGTCAACATGTGTCAACATCGTTGTGTCAGCAGGTGTCAGTGTTATAACACAAGTGATTTTATATGAGGTCTTGTTTTCAGTCACTCTAAAATGAGCTTTGTTTGAAATGGCATACTGACATACTACAATTTTAGGACTGTCAATAGATTAAATTAGCAGATCATAAATATATTAAACAACATTATTTTTTCAGTTCCAAAAAAGAAAAGAAAATAACATGTAAATTGCGTCAGTTTGTATGTATGATGTGGAATACCTGTGTGCATATAGCCTTTAATATATATGTGCAGTATAGTCTATAAAGACACTGAACAGAGGTTGATTTCTGCATAGTGCTCTTTACTTGTCTCAGCTGCCCTTCCCTCTTCTTCACAAAGGTCCAGTGCTCAAATAGAAATCTGTGACTGTAAATGCTATAAATACAGTTCTATATTTCTCAAACTGAATAAAAAAAACAGGGGAAATGCAAACACACACAAAAAGAACAATCAAAAGCAAATTCACAATAATGAAATATAATATAATAACATTACCCACATTTTGAACTTAAATGTTTTTGTAACAAAAGTGATTTTGCAGTGGATCACTGTAATGGCCATTTTTAATAATAACCATTATTACAGTCTAAATAATATATAGTATAATGTGAATGTATTACAATTCTGATATAATATAATTTGAATGTAAAAGAACAAATGTCATTTTTGGTGTTGTTGAAGAACTTTAGCCTACGGAGATACCTAAGACAAAAAAAATGAGATACAGTACCTGCTGTTTCATACAGTATAATGCAATGGACATGACTTGATCATCCATTTGATAATCTACAAAATAACCTGCTGAAACATCAGCTGTGAATTTTGAAATCTTCTTGACATGTTTTTTACGCTGTGTACTTTTGTTTAGCAAGGATGCGTTAAATTAATAATATATGCCACACGCGGTGTGTGTGTGAATAAAAAATAAAAGTAACCTACTTTATCCCAGAGATTATAAAAAGTCATACTGTAACATACTACCAGGGTTGCCAGGTCTACATAACAAAACCAGCCCAATTGGTGCTCAAAACTAGCCCAGTTGCGTTCCAGGGGGAAATGGCTATCAAAATTACTCAAAAAAAGCATTCCAGAGGGTTTCATTTGGTCAAAATTACGTTCCGGGTGGTCAGAGGATTACACTTCAACCCCGAGACTGAAAAAAAAAACAATCCGCGGCAGCAGTATAAAAGTAGCCCAATTCCGTGGGAAAACCTTGGGACTTGGCAACGCTGCATACTGTAAGCAATATCAGTCAAGTCAAGTCAAGTCTGCTTTATTGTCAATTCTTCCACATGTACAGCACATACACACAGAGAATTGAAATTGCGTTACTCTCAGACCCTTGGTGCATACAGATAACACTAACAGTAGAACATAAATACAGATTAAATATAAAATACAACTATACAAATATCCACTGTATACTGTAAGGCTGCAGTGAGCAGGACACTGACACGCCATTGCAAACTAAAGTTTGTCATAATCCATCATCCTCATCCACCCCCTTCTGTCTCTCTTCTTAATAACTGACACACACTCACATGTACAGTAGTTGTGATATAATAATCATTAGTGTTATAATGTCCATCCGTTATCCGTTAAGTCAGTTATCATTTTATTTTTCAATCATTTTGCTTCCCACAATCACTTGTGCCTATTTGTGTTTTAGTCACTTGGCTCAGGGAACTCAGCAGCTGCGGCGGGTCATGAGGGCTGTGGAGAGTCGGGGGTCTCAGAGTTTTCGTAAGGTGAGATCTGGGTAAATGAGATTTTTGATGCTCACAATCACACAGCAGGAGTCAAGAGGTTGTTGTCTGTTGTGTCGTGTTGTTCAGAAAGTAGCGCGCAGACTTGCAGAAGTGTTGCTGGGCTCAGTCTGTGAGGAAGCGTACTGGGGTCCACTGTCTCCTCCACCACCCGGCTGGCTAAAGAGAGAAGGAGCCACACACCCCAAAAACGCCATCTACCCCTCGTCCGGACCGCCACAGCGCTACAGCACTGAGGGGTCAGACTCTCTTTCCATTCCCATTCTCTGTATATTCAAACTCAATTTTCATGTAGAAAACAATATCTAAAGGATGATCAGAATATAAAAGCACAACAAAGGAAAGTAAATTTTGAAGACTTGACAAATTTTAAATAATTTTTAAAAGCTTGAAGTTTGAATGTTTTACTAAGATAAGTCACGAAAAGTCAGACAGTACAATAAAAACTAATTTAGACCTCATCAGACTACTATGAAACTATGTAAAACAATTAGACCTTTACAAAACCACCTGCTGCTTGTTGCTTGGCATTGTTAACAAACAGTTGCTGGTTAACATACAGTTCTTAGTTTTTGTTAACATGCTTAATATGTAATATGTAGCAGAGTATAACATTTTTAGCATGTTTAACTTTTTGTTTACACATTACCATGTTTATAGCATGTTGCTAACACACTTTACCACATTGCTAGTATTGTTAAACAGCATGTTTTAGCATGTTGATTGCAAAATTGATCACATTTCAAGCATTTTTGACATGTTGCTAACATGTTTTAGCATGTTAATATGTCTCAAGTAGGCCTATATCCTATCACATTGATAGCATGATTTAGTATGTTGCTACAATGTTTTAACATGTTGTTAGCATTTTAGCACATGCCATAATGATTTAGCAAGTTGCTAGCATGATTTAGCACATTCCTTGCATTTTTAGCATGTTTCTAGCATGTTTCTAACATTTTTAAACATTTTGATAGTTTACCATGTTGCGAGCATGTTTAAGAACAGCTAGCATGTTTTAACAAAGTAGCCTATGTTAGTATGTTTCAGCACATTGCTAGCTTGTTACCAACATGTTTTAGCACATTGCTAGCATAATTTAACACATTGACAGATAGGTGACCGAACAAAAACAGGAGAACTATAAGCCTGATCAGTCATAAAAAATATAACACACCATCAGAACATCTTGAAAAGCTGTGAAAAGCGAGTTTTGGCAGTCTCTAGGATGAGTGAACGTTTAGAATGTTTGTCTCAGACAAAGAAAAAGAAGAAGAAAATCTTAAATAGTAGATCAGTATGCTTTGTCAAGCTAAAATAATAACTGTTAATTTGAGCAGTTTAATGTAAATCTCACTGTACATCAGCCATTGGACAATACTGATCGATAACTAGAATCAGAGAGCAATGAACAAGGAGACGAGCAGAGGACAGCGCTGGGGTTTGTTTGCCTGCTTTAATATTCAGGACACGGCGGAATGCTGTGTTGTGAATAAAACATATTGTAACTGTACCTGTGAGTCTGCAGACGCCAAGCAGAGAAAGGAAAATACAAGAGAGATGAAAAAAGATGGAGAGAACTTTTGACAATGCGTCTGAAGAACAGAAATGAGAACAGATGAAAGGAATATTCTAGTTTACCATTCCTGGTACAGTTCAGTAACACACTAGGATGGAACTCCAGATGGTGGAGGGAAGTAGGATAAAGTAATGAGAGGGGAAATCAGGGATGAGAGAAACAGAGCCTGTAAAGAAAGACAAAATTGTTCAGAATACCAATAAAACATGTTAAACATGTGACAACTGTGAGAATGGACGTGAGTACAGAGAGTAGTTACAGACTGACATACAGTATGTAACTAGAGACTGACACACACACACACACACACACACACACACACACACCTTGGTGACGTGTTTTTTCCTTTTCCTGTTGCCACCCTGCAGAGCTTTCTGTCCACAGGACGTGGTTGAAGAGGCGGTGCTGGTGCTCCTCATCACAGAATCAATGGTGAGACAGTCTTCCTCACATTCATCCTTTCTTCCTTAACATGCTGTGTTGTGACATCTCTTCTCTTTAACTGCATCTTGAGAACTATAGCATAACTATATTATGAAGGAATAGGAAAATTTGCCAAACCTGTTTGTTGTTATTTGTTATGTGGAACACAAAAGGAGGATTCCTCTCTTCCATGATTAGAGTGACCTCTAAATTGTCCTTTGGAGGTGGGACTATTTTTCTAGGTGGATGAATTTGGATGCCCCAGTATTATAAATATACTGCATTTGGCATTGAAACTAATCTAACCTTGTCTTCTAATCTTCTTATGACATACACTACTGTTCAAAAGTTCCATTTTTTTAAAGAAATGAATACTTTTATTCAGCAACGATACATTAAATTGACCAAAAGTGACAGTAAAGACATTTATAACGCTACTTTTGAACTTTACATTCATCAAAGAAACCTAAATATATACAGTATATATCAGGGTTTCCACAAAAATATTAAGCAGCACAAATGTTTTCAACATTGATTATAGGAAATGTTTCTTGAGCAGCAAATCAGCATGTTACAATGATTTCTGAAAAATCATGTGACTCTGAAGACTGGAGTAATGATGCTGAAAATTCAGTAAAAAAAAAATCATTTTAAATCACTTCTTTGATCAAATAAATCCAGCCCTGGTGAGAGTAAGATACTTCTATCAAAACATTAATTTGCAAAAACCTTATTAACCCCAAACATTATGAACAATAGTGTGTTGTTTATCAAGACAGAAAGCAAATTTTGAGACATGTATGATTCATTTATGGCCATTAGACATTCATTCGTGTGGTTTTTGCTAGTGGTTACTGACCATGGTAAATCTTTGCATTTATTTGACATTTTCATACAGACCCACACGTTTTTACTAGAACATTTTAAAGTGCCCCTATTATGGGTAATGAAAGGTTCATATTTTGGTTTTGGGAGTCCCCAACAACAGGTTGACATGCATGCAAGTTCAAAAAACACTTTCATTGTCTTATAATATGCATTCATTTTTATCTTATTTGCTCAACGACTCCCAAACGATTCACTCAACGATTCATTTTTCCAAACCCCTCCTTTGCGTGACGCTAATCTGCGGTGATTGGTCCAATTGGTCTCATTTTCATGTCATCATGCCTGCAATGCCTGATAAAGCAGTGTTTGTGAGCGCAGTGCTGCTTTGTGTACAGCGTTACCGGGGACCGCTATTTTTACTGCTCCAAAAGTGGCACCTAGTGGTAAAGAATGAATTTGCATTTTCATTCAGACCAACGCGAAAAGACCAACAAGTGTGCGGGCAATATGCTAATGATTCATGTTGACGTTAACATGAAACGACTTGGGATTAGTTTTAAAAACGACTTGTTTCAATGATTCAGAGCCGACTCTTTCTTTTGAGAGACAATAACTTTATACACGGTGCACTTTCAGATTTAAAACTTTGCAGGATGTTTTCATTCGCTTAGAGCTGTGTTACACACTGCATGAAAGGTAATTTTCAAAAATCCATAAGAGGGGCTCTTTAATATAGTATGTTTGATATGTATGTATGTTTAAAATGTTCATTTGTTTGTCAGATACTTGTACCTGAAGCAACTTCAGACAACACAAATTAAATGACAGAAATGATTGTTTAATGAGTTAAAACAACAAAACAACATCATACAGGTTTGGAACAAATAAATAACACATTTCCCAGATTTTAAATTTGAGGTGAACTATCCCTTTAAACACAGGGCTTCTGAAGGCCCCCCAAAACTGCATTTTGTGCGTGTCCGTATTTGACACCCAGTTCAGTTCTTGAACACTTTACTAATGAGCTAAAGAGCTGAATTAAACATGTAAGGTAAGAGAGTCATCTAAAATGTGCAATGCTGGAGATTCTCCTGGACTAGGATCGGGAAACACAGCTTTAACATATTCCTAACCCTCTCTCCGTTGTCCCCTGTAGGCCAGTGGCGAGGCGGTGATCAGCCGCACACCGGAGCATCAGGAGGCGAGGGAGAGCAGCATGCAGGACGCCTCCTCCGTCTATGACCTGCTGAGCATCGCTATGGCCAGGAGGGGGCAGTACGCCATGCTGTCAGAGGTGAGATGAGTCAGCACAGATCGTATGGACCCCGCGCTTTGCAAACAGGAGCAAGTGACCTGTATTTTTTTGTAGTTGTTTCTTTCTCTTTCTTTGTCACAAGTCGCCTCTTTCAGTCTGTCAATCGTATGGCTGCTTATTTCCCCTTCCTCCTTCGTCCTGTCCTTCAGGTTGTTTCAGTAGTTGGGCCGTTGTGTGATGGTGAGACTTTCTCAGGTGAATCTGGATCTAAGTTCAATGTTTTCATTCAGTTAACATCAACTGAATCCATGTCATTTCACTGGTAACCCACTGCCTTTACTCGGTATTACCAACACATGCCTGCTTGCATGTCGAATGTAAATCCCTTTCTCATCAAATTTAGGCTCACTTTCTCATGCATGTGCCATTATGTGATGTGTACAGGATACACACAATCCCCTATCCGTGCTGAAAACAACAAGATCCTTCCTAGAAATAACTAGTTATGCTGAGCAATGTCAACTGCATTGTCATTTTCTTGGAAGGCTGATTCCGAGTTTTTTTTCTGGCTGTGATGTGGTGTGTGATTGTTTGTCATCAGTGTTTGGAGCGGGCCATGAAGTTCTCCTATAATGAGTTTCATCTTTGGTACCAGCTTGGCTTGTCGTTGATGGCAAGTGGGAAGGTGAGATTCATGTCCTATTGTCATCATCATTGTTCTATACATTTATTAGTCATTCGTCACTATAATCGGCTATATTTTGGATTCAGTTAAATAAATATGTTCTGGTAACTGAAAGAAAGAAGATAGCGAAGGTTTTATCTAAATTAAATATATATTTGAAATTGAAAAGGCCTATGATAGTTCACCCAAAAATTAACAATCTTTCATTATTACTCGCCCTCAAGTTGTTTCAGACCTGTATGAGTTTCTTCTGTTGAATAAAGAAGAAGGTATTTTGAAGAATGTTGGTAACCAAACAGTTAATGGCAGCCACTCCATAATCCAGAAGTCAATGGCTACCGGCAACTGTTTGGTTACCAACATTCTTCAAAATACTTTCTTTTGTGTTCAACAGAAGAAAGCAATTCATACAGGTAAAAACGACTTGTTTCAATGATTCAGAGCCGACTCTTTCTTTTGAGAGACAATAACTTTATACACGGTGCACTTTCAGATTTTAAACTTTGCAGGATGTTTTCATTCGCTTAGAGCTGTGTTACACACTGCATGAAAGGTAATTTTCAAAAATCCATAATAGGGGCTCTTTAATATAGTATGTTTGATATAGTATGTATGTTTAAAATGTTCATTTGTTTGTCAGATACTTGTACCTAAAGCAACTTCAGACAACACAAATTAAATGACAGAAATTATTGTTTAATGAGTTAAAACAACAAAACAACATCATACAGGTTTGGAACAAATAAATAACACATTTCCAAGATTTTAAATTTGAGGTGAACTATCCCTTTAAACACAGGGCTTCTGAAGGCCCCCCAAAACTGCATTTTGTGCGTGTCCGTATTTGACACCCAGTTCAGTTCTTGAACACTTTACTAATGAGCTAAAGAGCTGAATTAAACATGTAAGGTAAGAGAGTCATCTAAAATGTGCAATGCTGGAGATTCTCCTGGACTAGGATCGGGAAACACAGCTTTAACATATTCCTAACCCTCTCTCCGTTGTCCCCTGTAGGCCAGTGGCGAGGCGGTGATCAGCCGCACACCGGAGCATCAGGAGGCGAGGGAGAGCAGCATGCAGGACGCCTCCTCCGTCGGATTATGGAGTGGCTGCCATTAACTGTTTGGTTACCAACATTCTTCAAAATACTTTCTTTTGTGTTCAACAGAAGAAAGCAATTCATACAGGTTTGAAACAACTTGAGGGTGAGTAAATTATGACAAAATGCTCATTTTTGGGTGAGCTATAACTAGACTTGTTAAAAAAGGTTTAAAGAGGGATAAAGGGATAACCAAAAATGAACCCCACCACCAAAAAAATCTAAATTCTCTCATTATTTGCTCACCCTCATGCCATCATAGATCTGTATGATTTTTTTTCTTAAGAGTTTTAGAAAAGTAATGTATCTGATGCAAGTGTATAGGTTCCCAAATACAACTCCAGTGTATGAATAAAAATGTTCGGAAGAAAAATGAACTTTTTATATATGTTTAACTTTTTAATATGAACTATTGCTGCACTGCATACAGTATATATATTATTACTATTTTATTTATTTTTTACCAAAACACATGAAAGTTTTCAATTAGCCTGAAAACGAAAAATACAGTTGCAGTAATTGCAGTAACATTGGTTATTTGGGTCTTTATGCTGTTTAGGGTGTCGTATTCTCAGGTGATATAACACACCAGTCTTAGGCCCCATTTACACTAGTGCGTTTTTGTTTTAAAACGAAAACGATCCTTGTCTACACTGGTGTTTTCACTGTTTCAGAAATTATCTCCGTCTACACTACACAACCATAAATGCATTTCACATGACCATTCATGCAGGTACAACCATAGTTATATGTATAGGTAGGTTCCCTATTTTTTAGATGGCGGATGCATCTACGTGCTTGGAGCGGTTGAATGGGGAATCTACCTATACATATCTATGGGTACAACAATGAGGATGATGTTATTGTTACACGGTCGTCAAGGATATGCAGAGCGAATCGTTTTCAAAAGTCTCCGTTTTGGTCCGTTTACACTGAAACGCAACCCCGGAATTTTCAAAATAAGGCTACGTTTGCACGACAACGGTGTAGTCAAAAATGCAAAAGTTTTTCCCTTGCGTTTTTAAAAAGTTTCACGTATACACATTTTCAAAACGACTTGCGTTTACACATATCTGCGAAAACGGCCAAAAACGCTGTATTACGTATGCCAGGCCAGTAGTTAGTACTGTCACCTTGTTAGTAAACAGTACCTATAGGGAAGTGACGATTACGTGTTGTATATGATGTTGGTTGTAATATTGGTGAAGTAAATCCACACTTTGCTGAAGAAGCATTAGCAAACTCCTGAGCAGCAACAACAGTACCATATACTCCGCCATTGTTGTGCATGTTTGTTTGCGCTTGCCTTTAAAATCGACACGTAAATGGGGCCTTAGTAAAGTTCTTCAACAACGAGCTGCCTCTCTATATTTCAGAGAGGTCGAGTTTACACATAAACTTAAGCACGTTTTGAAGCATGATGTGAGTACATTGCGAAGTTTGCAGAGGAAGTGACAACGAAGTGCAGAAGACTATCACTTCTCAAGTGATCTTCACAAAGTGCTTATATCTATGTCAAATCTATTCTCAACACTTTCATGAATGTGTTTGCAACATTTAGAGCCGATCCTCCCTATACGCAAAATACGCAAGCTGCGTAGGGCCCCCGAAACACTCAAGCGCTTTCCGTGAGCGCAATTCGAGACGGAGTGAAACACGGACAAATGCGTTTCATTCATTTGTTCATAACCACTCTGTAACAAAGTTCGTAGATTGGGAAGAAGGAGGCGGGAACCGGTGAACGTTTAAACAAAACTTTAATAATAAAATAAACACAAAATAGCGCGACAGCCCTTCACGCATGACTGCCGGGCGCAAACAGAACCAAAACACAAAAACACAAAAGTCCAGGCCTGGTCCTCTCTCGTCCAACACTGTCGTCACTCCTCCTTTTATTCTTCCAGAGCTCCTCCGTGGGACTCGGAGTGGCGCAGGTGTCGCGCATTATCATTAACTCCACCGGCCTCGCTCCGTTCCCATGGCTCTCGGCCCCGCCCCACTCGTTGCACACTCATAACCACTTTTTTTTTTTAAACAAGTGGATAAGCAACGTAGACAGCATTCTGAATTGAGAGGAAATCTTTGTTAACTGCATACACTTCTTACTAATTGTTGGAGAACTTTTAGAAATATTACACGCAACTAATTCTTTAACATATAAACCAACGTTAAACGACCACTAACAGAAGCCAGAGATGCTGAAGATGAACTCAAAGAGGAGAAAATACTGTAGCAGGCAGAGCAATCTCACTTCACCGTGCGCTAAATATTGGAACAAAATCCTAAATAATTAATTGGAGGTGGGGGTTTATATAAATGCATCTCTGAGGGGAACTGACTCTCTTCAGAAAAGTATTTTCTTTTCATCTTACCTCCATGCAATTCATATTAATGTGGTATTTAAAAGCACAGCGCTGCTTTGTTTACAGCAGTAACCAAGGAACCGCTTTATCGCTGCTGCTCCATAAGCGCCACCTGTTGTCAGAAAAGGAATTTGCGCTCTCATTCAGCCCGTCTGCTGTTTCTGTTTCATGCAGACATGTTTTATGTAGCATAATTTCACAAAGCTGAGGTCAGACCATTCTGTTTTTGCTTCAGATTTTGAAATTATACAGTCAAATATACATCAAAAACTGTTCATGTTACATGTAGCATGATTGCTTGGATCGTGATTAAAACGCAGTGGTTCTGCAATTGTTTCATGCATTCTGATTCATATAAAGGCACAGTCAGGGAAAACTCTGTGATAAACCGTGAAACCGTCAGAATTCTAAAAAAAAAAGGTGATACAGATTTTTGGTCAAACCGCCCAGCACTAGTATGTAGTATATAGTATATAGTATATATTAGTATGTTTCTTACATGCACCTATTGTTGTATGACATTGATTCATCTGCTGGAGTCATATGGATTAATGTCATAATGACTGGATGTGCTTTTTGAGTGTCAACATTCTGGCACCTGTCACTTCATGATCACAGAGATGGATTATTTGTCTACAAATCTTCATTTGTGTTTTAAGGTCAAGAAAGAAAAAGCCATATACATCTGGGACGACATGAGGGTGAATACATTTGAAAAATAAAAAAATAAAAAACATTTGGGTGGACTCTCCCTTTAGAATTATGTGAAACAATGCAGTGCTACAAAATTAGTGCAAGTAGTGTTGTAACAGGCCACCAATCATAAACTGCCTCAGTGCCTGCCTCATTGAATATTCATGAGCTTTGTACAGATGCTTGAGCTTTAACATGCTGTGTCTAGTTTCAGAAATAGGTAAAAACGTCAAACGGTGATGGCAAATCCCTCTCTGCATTTTCCTGAAAGTGTTTAGTCATTGTTTTGTATTACGTCTTACGATAACCAAAGCAAATACTGTATTTGTGACAATATCTCCACACATAGACAAGCAGTTATTAAAAGAGGTTGTGCTCTTGTTGTGTAATCTGCTTGTCCAGGCAATGTTATTAACCTCATGAATATGCAAATGAGAATGTTCATCCAGGGTTTACGGATGTACTGAGTGATAAGCCAAAATGAACCTGCAGGTTAACGATTTTCATGAGTGAAGGTTCACGCTTCTTTTGTTGTATGTTAATGAATGTTGTATGTTCTGTTGTATGTTAATGAATGTTGTATGTTCTGTTGTATGTTAATGAATGCAGAATGCTTACATTACCAGGGTTTGTGTCACTGCTACATTTTGAATTACTATACTATCTTACATGTGTGTTTGTATGTTTGAGAGCTGTATTATTAATGATTTTTTACAGAACGAGGGTGCAGTGTCAGTGCTTAAAGAGTGTGTAGCAATGAAACCACAGGACCCCATCCCACCTTTGCTTGCAGCAAAAGTGTGCATCAACCAGCTGCACTGGGTGAGAGAAACACAACAAGCAGCACATGTGCACAATATGCAGATTCATTCAGCAATAAATAAATAAATAAAACAATATTTATATTTAGAGCAGTTACAATATAGAGCAGTTCCAGCCTCTGAAAGTACTGTAAGTACAGTAAGTTTTGTTTAAATAAATTAATACTTTTATTCAACAAGCATGCATTAAATTGATCCAAAGTGACATTAAATACATTTATACAAAACACTTATTTTAAATAAAGCTGTTCTTTTGAACTTTATATTTAACAAAAAACGCAAAATTCATTGGAAATATTCACTTTGGCATCCATAAATCCTAATCCCATAAATCCTATATAATCCTAATATATTTATATTAAAACTAGCTATGCTCATAGCATTATTAATTTAGAAGTGATTTTTGATCCAGATCAAACTAGAACTGTACGAGAAACATTACATTTCTTTTTTCAGCCTTTTTATAATACTCAGTGTACAGTATACATCGCTCAATCCTAGAAAAGATCTAGATTCATATCACTAATGACCTCTGTTTTACATTAGTAACATTGCTATACTAGTTATACCAATATTGCAATGTACTGTACAGTCACAACACTATCAATCAAATACACACTGCAGCACTGTTGACAGAGATTACGGCACATCTGTTGGAAGCGCAGCACTGAATACAGACAGCACGCCATAAGAGGCTTATAGCACAATAGAGCCGTATAGCCACAAAAACGAAATGCAAAGGCTTTAATGTCAGATAGCATGCCATCCCACAGTCACACTTCAGACCGGCCCTTTATCATCCCAGCATCAAAACAGGGCATGCGGGGATTTGTCCTTAAGCGGTTGCCCTTGATGCTGATTCATGTCAGCATGTCTGGCATTTCAATTCAAGAATATTATACAATATTTAGTCATGACTACATGATTAAATTAAAAAAAATAAAGAAATTGTTGCAATTTCGCATGATATGCTTGCATTTGAAATGACCTTTTTTCTGTTTATACACTACCGGTCAATTTTTTAGTTTTTTACATTTCTTTTTTCTTGTGAAATATTAGTACAATTTAACTGTTTGTTATTTTAATATATGTATACATGTAATTTATACCTGTGATGGCAAAGCTGAGTCTTCAGTGTCACACGATCCTTTAGAAATCATTGAAATATGCCGATTTAGTGCTCAATTATCATCAGTAATTATTGCCGTCCAATTAGTAAAAATGGTTCTTATTATTGTCAGTGTTGATAACAATTTTTGGAGCTTGATATTGTGGTGGAAACTGTTTGAGTATCTAAAAACATTTTTTTGTAATGATTTTCTAACATTTTCTTAAGGATCATGTGACACTGAAGACAGGAGTAATGATGCTGAAAATTCAGCTTTGACATCTCAGGAATAAAGTATATTTTAATATACAGTGGTGGCCAAAATGATTAGGATACTAGTATTTTCTCAATAAGTCAGTTACTCTCTTAAATCAGTTATTTCTATCATTTGCTGTAGTGTGTCAGTAGGAAATATCAGTTTACATTTCCAAACATTCATTTTGCCATTAATTGTAATAATCCGGTGAGATTTTAGTTTGCACAACAGCCAGTGCTCCACACAGAGATCTGATCTGATCATCATCCAGTCTGTCTGAGATTACATGAAGAAACAGAACAAACTGAGACAGACTAAATCCAGAAGAACTGTGGCAACGTCTCCAAGATGCTTCAAGAGACCTACCTGCAAAAACAGAATATTAAATAGAAATAGTGATTTAAATAGCATTTTCTCAATATTACTGTTTTTACTGCATTTTTGATCAAATAAATGCAACCTCTGTGAAGGAGAGACTTCTTTAAAATCATTACACAATCTTAATTATTGAAAACTATTGACTGGCAGTGTACGTGCAGTTTTTATGACCTTATAATAATCGAGCAACACATTTGAATCTAAAATCTTATTTTTTTTCAATTGCATTTACATTTATTCTTTTAGCAGAAGCTTTTATCCACTTTTTATGAAAAAAATGTAATTTAGCTTAATCTTTTGTTCTAAGTGAATTAATTGTTCTTTGTTGGGTTTAATCCCTTAACCTTTCAGTTTCCAGCTCAGATCTTTAACCTCTACACTACACCACCAGTATATCTCATTGTAAGTTGAGAAGCACTGATATAAATCATCCAAACATCTAATGCATGTGTAAATGTGTGCGTGTCAGCTGGAGGATGCAGTGTCCCTCTCAGCAGGTGTGGTTGCTTTAGGAGAGGGTGCTGGAGAGTTCCTTCCTCGAGCTCATCTGGCCATCGGACTGTGCCGTAGTCTGCAGGCATCTGACGGTAAGCCCAGCCTGTATCCTTCTCTGAACCTAAAAATGATCCAGGCCCCCCAGCTGTCCTCAGCTGCTCTGTGCTCCCTCATGTCTGCGGTGACTCACTCTTTAACTGTGTGTTTGCAGCTACGCTGAAAGCCGACCGCGATGAGTTCAACAGAAGAGCACTGCAGTCACTACGGAAGTACGCTTGATGTTTACCTCTTATATTTCAACATGTGTACTTAACACAGATTGTGTTAAGGAGGCTTCAGCCACCCACTTTGTGTGGGAATTGTTTCAGTTTACCCTTTGCTAAGTTTATACCATAACTTTTATTAATATTAGCATTATTTTTTTCCCCTCAAAACCACACCACCGTTTAAAAGTTTGGAGTCTGTAAGATTTTTTTAAAGGTTTTTGGAAGAAATATCTTGTATGTCCACCAATGCTGTATTTATTTGATTAAAAATACAATTTTGAAATATTATTACAATAATAAAAAAAAACTTTTCTATTTTAATATATTTTAAAATTTAATTTATTGTGGAAAAGCTGAATTTTCAGCATCATTACTCCAGTCTTCAGTGTCACATGATCCTTCAGAAATCATTCTGATATGCTGATTGCAGCTCAAGGAACATTAATTATGATTATCAATGTTGAGCTACTTATATTACATTTTTGATTATTCTTTGATTAATAGAAAGTTCAAAAGAACAGCATTTATTTAAAATAGAAATATGAAAACAATGAAATAGAATCAATGTAAAAGACTGCTGTTACTTTTTATCAATTGAATGCAGCCTTGCCGAGTAAAAGTATTAATTTCTTTAAAAAAAATCTTACTGACCACAGACTTTTGCACAGTAGTGTATCTACAGTATATGCAGTTTTTTCAGTTAAAAACTAGTGCTGTCAACAGAAGAAAATAATCACAAATAATCTCATGATTATTGATCAGTATTTATAAAACAGACTGAAATTGGTGATACATAAATTTGGTGATACATACATTTGGTGAATGTCCACATTAAAAAAATAAACTTTTTACAAGAGGCATATTTATTAATGTTAACATCTTGAGTTCACTTTTTTTCTTATCATGGTTATGTAGTTAATGTGTTATGGAAACTTGATTCTGAATCCGAATCTTTTCATTTACACCAATGCTAATGTTTTCAACATTTTTAATCACGTTTTTTAATCATGTTTCTAAACAAATTTCAGAGCCACAATTAATTGCAGCATCTAATCTTAGTAAGGAGTCAGGTGTGAGATGACTGGCTGATGTCAGACTGGTAATAAGGTGATGGAAACTTCACACAGATTCTTTTTTGTCTTCAGAGCACATGCACTGGACCCTGGGGACCCTCAGATCTCCTTCTACCTCTCTCTGCAGCTCGCTCTGGTTCGACAGGTTAGCACGCTAACACATCAATCTCGCTGACTAGATGCAGAATCGCGTCTGTTCTTCATATCTTCCAAGAAAAGAAATTTACATTAATCTCTCTTCTTATTTTGCTTGACTGTGGATTTTTGTTGCTTTTGTTTACACATATGACTGTCAAGATCACATGATTGTGTGAATAGTTCTTTATCTCATCATATTCCTACCCACTGTGTGACAGCTCTTGTGTTTGTGGTATAGGTGTCAGAAGCGATGGAGCCATTGCAGTCAGCTCTGAATATTCGTGGGGATGATCCGCACTCTCTACATCTGCTGACTCTACTGCTCAGTGCCCAGAAACACTACCAACACGCCCTTGATACGCTTAAACTCGCCATTAACCAGCACCCGGACAACTTTAAGTATGTTTTATGTGTTTGTTCTACTTCAAACGTGATAGTTCCCCCTTAAATTAAAATAGTTTACTGAACCTCATGTCATACTAAGGTTACACTTGATAGTCCACTTTCTACTAATTATAAGTAACTTTGCAACTACATGTCAGCTAACTCTCATTAACATTTTAGCAGACTGTTAAGTTAGGGTTAGTAGAATAAGTTGACATGTACTTGCAAAGTGAGTAGATAATGTTTTGGGGGAGCATCAAAATAAAAAAAAAATGAAGCAGACCGAATTCAATGAAATTCAATGTTATTCAGTGTTAGCTTCAGTTCCTGTCTCCTGAGATGCCTTCATCTGGCCGATTTTTTAAGAAGAGAGAGGACAACAAAATCATCCTCACTACTTGAAGGCACCATTTAGTACTGTTTTGCTACAGTTTTCGCAACGGATTAATTAATACGCATCTGACTCAGTGTGCAAGGTTTCTGTGCGTGACAAATTTTTTGGATGACGAATACGAAAAAACGCATACGAAAATTTCGGACTCAGTGTGCAATGACTTTAAGGCTGCGTTTACGCTAGTGCATTTTCGTTTTAAAACGCATAACTTTTGCTACAGTTACGCCTGTCGTTTACACTCCGGAGTTTTCGACCCTCGAAAACAGAGAATTTTGTAGATGCTGCCGTTTTAAAATGAAAACTCACTAGTGTAAACAGGGCCTACAGTTCATTTAAAGTGTTCTAAACTTCCATGTTCTAAACTTCCAAAACGTTCTAAAAAGACATGCATGCTCTAAAGTTCCAAAAAGTTGCTGGTAGCATTGACGTCCAGTTGTATTTTTTTCCCTATGGAAGTCAGTGCATGCCTACCGGCAATTTGAACATTCTTCAAAATATTTTCTTTTATGTTCCACACTAGAAAGAAACTTGTACAGGTTTGGAGCAACTAAAGGGTGAGCCAATAATGACAGATTGTTTTTTTAATTATTATTCTTGGACTATCCCTTAAACTGCATTAGAAAACAAAATATCTGTAACCTTTTAGTATAGGGACCAATTCTCACTATTAACTAGTTGCTTATTACATGCATATTATTAACATATTGGCTGTTTATTAGTACTTATAAAGCACATATTCTACATCCCTAATCCTACCCAATATCTAAACTTAACAACTACCTTACTAACTATTAAATTAGGAGATTTATTGAGGCAAAAGTCATAGTTAATGGTTTGTTAATAGCAAGAATTTGACCTTAAAATAAAGTGTGACCAAAATATCAAACCTAGTGGCATCTGAACGTGACTGCAGAATCTTTCTGAAGAACTGCATCTTTTTTGTGTTTATGATTTTAATCAGCTGTTGTTGCAGTTGTTTTAGATTTTAATGCATTGAGTTTCTAGCATTTCAATGCATTTCTAGTTTATCACATGATCCACTAACATTTGACTTAATTCCCAACTGTATCTACTGTTTCATAGTTTTAAACCTAAATTACTTTTTTGTGAAATGTGCACAGTCCAAATTTTATTCAGAATATTTTCAGTTTTTACATCTCCATCTGGGGTCAGTGTTGCACTCGAGACGAGAATGGAGAGAAAAAAATTGATCAAATTCATAGCAGAGTAACACATAAGAGTGTAAAGACCCCCAGCCTCTCACAGGCAAACACGTTGAATCTATTGTGTGTCACAATGGTTATATTGTCGAAGAAAACAAATCATCACTTTATCAGTGGAAAAAGTGAACTCGGCTTTCTTGAAACTGTGTTTGTTGATGTATGGGAGGAGGCAGTGGCGAGCGGTGACTTTTTTAACCGGGTATGCTGAGTGATCACAGATGACAAAAAAAGAAGCAGGTGTCGATTTAAAAGTGTGCACATTTCCTACCTTATTTGTAAATTAAATTAATCTCCTATCCTTCTTCTATCGCTTCAGGTTTATCCATTGTTATTTGAATGCAAGAAAAATATAGCTGGTTTTCCAAGTAAAAACCACCAAATAACGTTTACAGGTAGTTAAGTTATGATACGTAATCAGAGGGTGGGGATGCCCCCGGTCTATATGTCTCTCTGCATCAGCTAAATAATTTTTTTATTCACAGTGAATAGGAGTTAAAACTCCCACCCGTGTGACACTCCAATAACAGACCATGCAAAATACCCAAAAGTATTTAAAATATTGCAAAGTAACGTTGCAACCTTGCAAACAATAATAAAATCAGAGAAGGACTTCAAGCGACACGAGCATATGCAAAACAAAATGTTGTTTGTTATTATTCAAATTTGATATAACCCACGTTTTTATAAACTTTTTTTTTTTAAATTTACCGCTTAGGCAATAACGTTGACAATAACGTATATCTTCAACATACTCTGTCTATGACCGCTAAGTTGTTCAGTGGACTTTTAAAATTTGCTTCGCTTGAGAAAATAAAAATATACAGTTAGTGTTTTTTTTTATTTTTTTATTTACTCGAGTTGGTTTTGCATCAAACACAATGTAATTTTCGGCAATCGAGATCGACAGCAACAGCGCATCTTTCCACTTGGGCGAGCGCTTCGCGAACAGCTTACCTCGCGCATTAAATCTGCCGCAGACCAGCAAATCACTGAGAACTATAATTCTGACGAATCACAGCGACAGAGCGGAGGTGAGAAAGCTGCAGAGAATTTTATTCAGATTAGCTGCAGCGATAGATGCCTTTGTCCATATTAGGCATTTCCTGGCACGTCTTAAGTTCTTTGAGCGCGAGATCACTTCTCTTTCAGTGCGAAAACTTCTTTATCTCATTTTCATAAAATAAAATGCTATAGTATTGAACTTTTCCTCTCCATCGGCGAATGATGATTCTGAAAGAAAATGTTAGCTATAGCAACGATCGCTACTTTCATGCATCTGATTATCAATGATCGCGCTCTTATTTCAAGGTTGTTGTTAAAGCTGTGGTTATTTTAACAGTTTCCTTCATACATTCGGTTCAACGACATTGTTAAAACACATTTATCATTCAATGGAACTGTGCGTATGCTTTAGACACTTACATTTTTGCTTCGTCCATGTAATAAATGTGCAGCCTTCGACTGCTCAGAGAATGTCGTCGGCATGACCGAGAGCCATTGAAAAACTACAGAAAAGCAAAACTACTT
>NW_015505261.1:1309463-1340251 GCF_001515645.1 Sinocyclocheilus grahami | reverse complement strand
TAGTATTGAACTTTTCCTCTCCATCGGCGAATGATGATTCTGAAAGAAAATGTGCCCGATGTCTGTTAGCTATAGCAACGATCGCTACTTTCATGCATCTGATTATCAATGATCGTGCTCTTATTTCAAGGTTGTTGTTAAAGCTGTGGTTATTTTAACAGTTTCCTTCATACATTCGGTTCAACGACATTGTTAAAACACATTTATCATTCAATGGAACTGTGCGTATGCTTTAGACACTTACATTTTTGCTTCGTCCATGTAATAAATGTGCAGCCTTCGACTGCTCAGAGAATGTCGTCGGCATGACCGAGAGCCATTGAAAAACTACAGAAAAGTAAAACTACTTCACTTTAGCATTACTGACCACGAGTACTAAGGAGAGATCACACATCAGCTGCTCAAAAAATGTGTCAGTGAGACGAACGGAGCGCGAGCAAAATCCTGTGAAAGTCACTGCAGGCGGGAAATAGTGGAGCGCGTGAAGGAGAGATGCGAGGCACGAACACTGTTCAAGGTCTCCATTCATTCGTGCTTGTAGTAATTTAATGTGTATATATTTTGAAAGCATTGAATCGCTATAGAAATCGCGATCTTAGCGTTTTAAATCGATTACTGTCCAAAATCGACGATTCACGATTCAAAAATCCATGTTTCAAGATCGATGCATTGCATCTTCAAGGTTTGTAATCGATGCATCGCTAAAACTAGTGAATCGTTGCATTCCTAGGTAATGACCACTTTGTCTGTACACCAATTTTAGCTTTAGTCCTCCTGTGGTAAATGGGTGTAACCCTACTAGGGTAAATTCACATGTACTATGTACTTCACCATCACACTACTGCTGTTCCAGAACAAGGGCCCGTCGCAGCAGGAGCATCTGCTAGTCTCTCTGCATCTCTTTCTCACTGGCGTGAATGCTCTGCTGCCCTGTTTACACACACACTCTTAATAGTACATACCAACACACACACACCTTCACATTCATCTCACTTCACCCCTCCACCCTCCAGCACACACAGACGTCCACCCACTCGCTAAACCTTGCTAAAGAGAGGGACAGGACAGGGAAAGAATGTCCCCAGACAGCTGCAGAATTGCTAGTTTGTGTTAGAAGCAGCTGAAGCATCAGCCACTGATGATGGAGAACTAGGGCTAGGGCTGAAAACTGCTGCACATTAATCTCAGGAAGTACGTGAATTAGATACATTTCCATGAAATCATGGGACACAAGTAGATTGAGCATTTTTCATGCAAGAACAACAAAACAGTAAACCATATAACATATCGTGTATATAACACACCATTTTTAAATTGCAAAATGTACTATTTGAGTTATTATACCTTTAATCAAAATATAATAACTAATTTCAATAGCTCCATTCTAGCCCTCAGGATTTTTTTCCTTGATTTTTTTTCTAGAGTACATACGTGAAATGAGTTGATTATAACTTTGTCATCAGCTAAATATTCTGGATATTAGATATATTGCACAGCCATTATATGTTTAATGCAATATATGTTTTATATACACTACCATTTAGAAGATTGAGGTCAGTAAGATTTAATTTTTTAATAGTCATTTATGCTCACCAAGGCTGCATTTTTTTTATCAAAAGTACAGTAAAAGCAGTAAAATTCTAAAATATGATTACAGTTTAAAGCAACTGTTGTATATTTTAATATATTTTCAAATGTAATTTATTCCTGTGATTAGATAATTAGAAAGTTCAGAAGAACAATTATTTAAAAAAGAACCATACACACACACACACACACACACACACACACACACACATATATATATATATATATATATATATACACACACACACACATTAAATTGATTAAAAGACATTATAATGCTTATATATATATATATATATATATATATATACTGTCACAGGATAGTGACAGTGTTATTTTAGTATTATTAATATACTTTTATAGTATTTATTATTATTTTGAATGAATCTACTTTTAATTTAAGTAAATTTGCTATGTGCTTTTGACATTTTTATCAGTTTTTTTTAAATACTTGTGTATTTAGATTTAATTTATTTTTATTTTATTTGAGTAATTTTAGTACTTCAACTAATTTTATTTCAGTATAAACACAAATTTTGAAAAATTTCTTATCTAATATTTATAATCTATTTTATTTCAGTTTTATTTCAAATAACAAAAACAATTTATTAATTTTAGTTTTAGTTAATAATAACAACATTATATATATATATATATATATATATATATATATATATATGCAATATACTGTATATTGTAGCATTATAATCTCTTATAAATCGATTTAATGCATTCTTGCTGAATATTTTTAATTAAAAATAAAAAATCTTACTGGCCCCAAACTTTGGAATGGTAGTGGAAATGTATATAACCCTGTATTATCAGGTTTGATCATTTTACATCAAACATACAAAGCAAAGCTGTTGCATTTTGGTGCATGTAGCACTGTAGTTTATTAACTGTTAATGTCTTTGTGTGTTTTAGTCTTCTCTTTACCAAAGTGAAGCTGGAGGAGGTTTTGTTCGGACCCGCTGCAGCGTTACAGACCTGTGCAGAAATGCTGCAGCTGTGGCAGAGTCGCTATGATTTAACCCGCCTCAGGTAACGTGCCGCATGTAACGTGTGAGAGTGAGTCAGTGTTGTATGCTGTGATTTCATGCATTCTGCTCTCTGTTCCAGTGAGGAGGATGACACTAGCAGCATACCTCCTGATCCCGGGCCGCTGAGCAAGAAACCCAGCGGCCTCCATCTCACGCTCCCAGACTTCCAGGAGACAGAGACCGGTGTGTATCACGAGTGTGTGTGTGTGTGTGTGTGTGTGATTGTTTGTGTGTTTATGTGACTGAGACGTGTGTCATGTTGTGTCAGGGTCTCAGAGCGCCCCGTCTCTAGCTGTGTCCCGTCTGGAGCAGGCCATGTCAGAGGTGTCGGCCATCAGCTCCGCCCACAGGCACGGCCCCGCCTACATTTGGACCACCCTGGAACACATCTGGCTGCAAGCAGGTACGGCCTAACTTCTTTTTTGAATATATTATTAAAAGCTATTATTTCTGGAACTTTTATTAACATTAATCAGGATTAAATAACTGGTCTTTAAATATTTGTGTAATATTTTAGAAAGGCATAAATAGCCGTTTGGCTGTTGGCTGACATTACTTTCCTGTAATCGTACAAAACCATTTTTTTTTTACTTGTTGACCTTAATACATTTGGGAAGTCCTTGACGTACTATGACAGTATTTGGATGTTATTTTTGCGGTATTTATATGCTGCTCTGCATGAAATGTGTTTCCCAGGGATCTTATACTGGGTGTTTGTGCCCTCTTGTTCCCATTCCCAGCATTCCTCTGGCATAGGTTCATTTCCTGTCTAAAATGGGACAGGATCCTGATTCTGTACAAATGAGTGAATGTGAGAGTGCAGGCAGAGCGGCCCATTGACATAAAAATGGGTGTGATGTCATACTGATAGTTTAAAATAGTAAGGGCCCACTGAACGTAGTCCATCATGCAGCAAACATTTCATTTTTTACATCAGCTGCCATTTGTAATGTGTGAGTGTTGTTATGCGCATTGTGTCATAAATAATATTACATTAAATATTATAATAAATCATTTTAATAATAGTAATAATATTAAATATTTAATATGTATTATGCATTTATTATATAATTAAAATGTGAAATTAATATTTTTAATTAACATTACATTTTTTAATTTCATTGTTGTCATGACATTCAGCATATGCAGTCTTTGAAGAATCAACACAACACAAAACCGTGCAGCTATGCATGGTTAAATACATGCAATAAAGGCAGCAAAGAATTATTGGAAATATGACCAGTATGCAAATATTACAATAACGCCTTCATTGCCAGCTACATTTTGAATGTTAAACATTGCAACAAAATCAGTGGGAAATTTGCAGCTTTCACCTTGAATATCCCAAAAGTATGAAATGTGTTAATATACATTTGCAAAATTTTACAGGCAAGAAAGGTCCATTATCTATTGTCAGTAGAATAAACAAAAAATAAAAACATTCCTATTCCTATTACCTACAAAACAATGTTTTTAATAGAGTCTGTCTGTTAAGCAGTTCAGTCTGAATTAATTTAGATAAGTGTGAAGAAAAATTTCAATACATTGCTGTCCTAAAAACACCATAATGAACATGTAAGCTGTTTCCAAATGTTTGTAAACCCTTCTTTCGTGGTGTAGTTGCTGCCTAAATGGTCCTACCAGGGATTCTGTGTAAACCAACACAAACACACAGCAGACAGCAGTTGATATGGACACAGTTTATTTGCCGTGGTGAGTCCTAAATGCCAGAGTAGAGCTGCAGATGCTTACACAGTGCTCCGTACATGGCCTTATTTAGACATGACCATGAATATCCCTCTATGAGCATGTGTGTGAGATTTTGGGTGGAGGGGGAGGTCAGCATGCATCTGCAATCGCAAATGTTGCCAAAGCTGCATTTGAAATCATCTAGACAGAACAAAATGCTACATGTGTGATATGACGGAGCATGTTGGTATTCATTGCTTACTCTGAGCTAGTATTAATGCTGGGGCAGCAGATACGTCTTTGTGAGAGTTTATATTCCAGATGGCTGTGTCACGGCCATGAAATCAGAGACGTTTCATAAAGATAAATCATCAGGCACTCGATGATATCAATAAGAGAATCTCACGATATGACAAAGCAGTCGCTGAAAAAGAAGAGTTGTAACTGCAATACTATGATTTTTAGTGCAATTATGTATCTCATAATGTTGTTTTATGTTTTGTGATGTGGTGCCGAGCAGGAGAGTTGTTCATGGCTGACGGGCGGATGAAGGAAGCTCAGTTCTGTGTGCAGGAGGCAGGAACTCTCTTCCCCGCCTCACACTCAGTGCTGCTGCTCAAGGGCCGCGTGGCCGAGCTCAGGGGCAACGACACGGAGGCCAAGAGCCTGTATGATGAAGCTCTTGCCATCAACCCCAGAGGACACCAAATACTGCTGCACCTGGTGAGTGACACACGCTGTACATCACACACACACACACACACACACACACACACACACACACACACACACACACACACACACACACTCACTCACACACGCACACACACACACACAGACACACACACACACACTCACACACACACTTTAACATCTTCAACCCACACCACTGTTGTTAGTGTCAACTAAAACAATAACTAAAGTCGTTTTTGATCATTGAAATGAAGCTGAAATTATATGTGTAATAATAATAATAATCATATAAAATAATTAATACATCAAATAAAATATTTGATGAAAAACGTTAAAACTACAAAAATGAGAAATGCAACTATCCAAAATAAATGTTTAAATTGAAGTGCTAAAATTGCAAAATGAAATTCTGGCATTTTAGTCACTTAATTGTGATCATGTGACCTTTTCTACAGACAGTGAGATGTTCTTGCTTCCATTGAAGCTCATGATGTTCTTCTGATTATTCTCAAATCGTGTTTGACACAAACTTGCATGCTGCTGTCATTAAAGCAAAAGAGAGACAAACCAAATATCAAGAGATTATAAATTCATATTAATGAATATCACATGGTAGTCAGTCAGTGTGAAAAGCTTTGAAGACCACTGGTGTCCTGGGATATGGTGATTGAGTCATTGCATATGCAATTTACTGTACATACAGTACAATACGTACATCTTTACAACCCACAGTGATGTGTGCTAACATTAGCTCTGCCTCCACTCTCTGCTCTCATTGTGACTGCATAATGTCAGGCCCTTCATTACTCATCTTCACTGGAGTAACCGGAGTGAAGCTAGGCCATTTTCTCCCTATATCTGGCCAATCAGAGCACACACCCCCGCTATTTTTGGACAAAAGACGTACAATATCAATTCCCTGAGCTGATGAGAACTAATTCTGAGCTGGCTGGTGATGCCCTGCATAGTTCACACACACACACACACACACACACACACACACTGCCGGTCTTCATCAGAGCATCACAGCACTGATTTCTCCGGATTAAGCAGATATGATTGAACTGAGGTGGAGGTTTGAGGGAATTCATCAGCTGTATCCAATGAGGAGAGGTTAAACATTTCTGTTCTTCGTGACACCTGCGACTAGAGCAGCAGCGATCTCATTACTTCTGTCCTTCCTCTGAGACAATTTATTTCAGAGCCTCTCAGTTCACCCAAAAATGGAAAACTATGACCGTTTACTCGCATGCTCTTCCAAAACCAGATAAATCTCATGGAAACATTTCCAACTCACCTTGAAGTTGTGATGTAATTAACGTAGAGACAGATCTTTACTTCCATATTGTGATGAATATTATTATTATTGAAAGATTATTGAAAAAGAAAAACATGTAGGGTGGGGCTTGATTAAATTACTTGATTGGATGGAGGCAGATCTGAATGTGAGCTTACAGTCGACTGTAAGAAAGGAGCGGTGTTTAAGTGGACTAATGCAGTATACGTCACCAAAGAGAATTTTAATGGATCGAATTATGATATTTTGGTTAAACATTACAAGATCAACTTAAAAAATAGAGACAATTGTGAATAATTTATAATTATACAAAATTGCATGCATTTAGAAAATGCCATTTCATGCCGACGTTAAAAAAGGCGAAAGAATGCAAATGAAAATAAATATTTTTAGGACCAAATATTAATTAAGGTGATGCATCTGGATGTTTTCCTTTTTTTTGTAATTCCCATTCATTCTGAATATAGATTTCATTACAGTATTTTTTTCTGTAATACCTGAATATCTGTTATCATTTTTAGTCAGTCTAACCAGTCCAAAGTACAACCAATACTACCATGATGTAAAATACTTTCAATTGTATTTTTATTTAAAGAATATTATTTTTATTTTATTTTTGCATTATACTAATAATAATGATTTGTCATTGTGTTAAATTAGAGGGGCATCCTTCAAATTATAATGTCACAAAAAATAAAAAAGTGAAAAATTGTGGTACTACAAAGGAAAATGTATTTATTTTTATTTTGGGCTCATACGACACAGGCATGTATATAGGAGGTTTTGTGAGATTCACCCACCCAAATATTTTTATTTATTTATTTCAATAAACACAAAAGGATATAGCCAGAATATGCGAGAGGCTTCAAACACTGGTCCCCATGAGCCAACAGCTCCTGTATGTCTAACTGTGCCATAAAACAACATTCAACAGCGTCAGTTTTGAGGAGCTACTCCTTTAAATAAGTGTAGGAGATGGCAGGGTGCAGCTGAGGACATTTTTATACAGCTCATTTGGTCACGTCATGAAAACTCACACTTACAGCATATATGAATCTGCGTCTGTGGGATCCACAGGGACGTGTGTGTTTGAGTCATTGCTCAGGGCATCTGGTTGGGTATTTTTCATTTAGGGATGTCAGCTGAGGTGAGTCAAACACAGTGTCATGTCATATGAGTTTAGTGACTCAGCATCTCATTTGATTCTATTTCTGCCTATACATGTGCTTTTTCATATCTCTGTTTTTTTATGGCTCTTTCCCTCCCTCCTTCTGTCTCTCGTCTTTCTGGCTGTCTTCCATTGGCCTGTCAGTTGATTAGATAATGCAAATACATTATTTATAACACTTCACTCCTTCTCAGGCCTTTATGGGATGCCTAGCAACCAGGCAATTGTATCATACGGTGCAAGAGAGCTGATAATGAGACATAGAAGCAGTGTTAAGGCCAATTCATATGAGACGTGGCATGCATTAAAATCAGTTTAGGCAGAGCGCACTTCACGCTTTCAACAGGCTGATGTTGCTTTGGTCATCATGCATTTGCACCATGTTGTAACATGTTGAATTCGGCCTGCTAGGATCCTTTAGAATGCGTTATTGTATTTTATATTATGGGAACCACTTGGTTTGCCTGCACATTCATTCCCAAACTCACAAGCCAAAAAAAGATCTAATCTAATTACTTTTTTTTTTGTTAGAATAATATTTGCAATTTAAAATGCATTTTTAAAAGAGGTCACGGTTTGCTGTGCTTTTTTTGTGAGGATGCTTTGCACAATTTGGCCAAAAAGGTTGTGATTATGCATTAATATAATTATAAAACAACAACAACAACTATTATTATTATTAATATTATTATTCAACGTAAGAAATATGAGGACTTTGATAATATTATTTTAGTGTAAATTTAAAAGTTAGTATTTTAGAAAATAACAATAATTTTACAGTAAAAAAAATACAATTGGGTGAAATTACAATTCTAATATTTATGTTTTTAATTTCTTAATTTGCAAATGGGGGAGGGGGATCTAATTGATATTTTTGTAATACAATTTGTGATTTAAAATGTATTTTTAAAGAGCTCCGTATTGCTTTGCTTTATTGTAGGGCTGCACAATCTGGCCACAATTTTTTTTATATTATGTCAATATAATAATAATAATAATTATTATTATTATTAAATTAAAAAATTAAACAAATTGAAAATATTACCATTGTAATATTTCACTGTACAATTAAAAATAGAAATTATTTAAAAATAATAATAGTTTGATATTACTATAACATTACAATAATAATATTTATATTTTAATTTCTTCATTTTCAAATATTACACCATCTACCTTTTATTTTGGCCAAAAACTGCACTGAGCGTTTCCTTTGTTGGCAACATGTTTATAAATGTTTCTCATTACAAATCTGACTGAGTTCCCAAATGCATATTATAAGCGACCCAAAGAGCAGAGCAAATGTAGAGATTAATTCATGTGGAGCAACTTGTACTGCAAACCGACTTGCTCTGAAAGACTGAAAACACTGGATTGTAAGCTGCACATGTGGAAATGAACACAGTGCTGTGCTTTGCTTTAAAATGTGAATTAATATTTTTATCGTAGTTTCACCAAGTCATAATACGATTCCAGGTTTATTTCGATTAAAGAAATATAGAGGTCACTGCATGTGTAAATGTTCTGGCTGCTGTGTTTTTCTGTAAATCTAGCTGTGTGTTTACACATGAATCAGTGGGGTATCTGTGTTTGTCTGCTTGAAAACACATGAATTAGTGTTTGTACTGTGTGTGTGTGTGTGTGTGTGTGTGTATTGTCTGTCTAGTAGCTGACACTTGTAATCGTAGCTGGTCCCAGCTGGATGGGATCAGTATCCCGTTGGATTACAGTGTTCAGATGCAGGGCTGTGACCCTACGTCAGTTCTTCAAGTGGCACCTCTACATCACTACAAAAAACTGAGCTCTTTTATGTCCACATGTGCCAGCCTCAAGTCTATTTACATTATAAAACCGCCAGCTTGTGCTTTGCTGTTCAGTCCTCCAGGTAGAATCACCAGTACAGCCTCTTGCTGAGCTGCGATTGGTCCACGGGCCTGTCAGTCAGTGTATTCCTGCAGCTGTGCTATGATCGTTCTTTCAAAACATGCTCTGCCTGTGGCTGCTTCTTTCACTTGTGTATGTGAGAGCCTCGTTTCCTGCCTCGCTTTTCACTCTCCCTGCGGAGTCATTCTCCTCTCTGATGTGCTTTTGAAGTGCCTGCATAATCAGCAGTCATGTGCTGCCACCCAGAAATACTACTCTGCATTGGTGTGTGTATGTGTGCTGAAAGAGGGGACGATGAAATGTAATTGCAATGTGTAAATCATGCTGTTGTTTGCGGGATTAGGGAAAGTAACACAATTTAACTCTAGGCATACACACCAACATACACTGCTGTTCTAAACACACTTTTCATGCCATACTGTTAATTTACAATATAAACTACATTGATATTTCAGATTCAAGAAGCTTTATTGGCACGGGGGAAAAGGCTACACGTTGCCAAAGCATTAGTAAATATGCATATATGCACTTTTACAAACAGAGTGCAGTCCATGATTTATAATAAATGTTTTTAGTTCATTTTCCAGGAAAGGAAGATTGTACATTTTATAAGTGTAATAGTAAGCTGCAAGGATGTATGTACGTGTACTGTATGTGTAGGCCAAAAATAAATAAAAATGCAGTAAAGCCATGCTTTACTGTTTGTTCTACATGAACCTCAATATTCATCAACCGAATTTGTTTGACCTCTAAATGGCTTAAAAGTGTTTTTTCTTTCCCTTCAGATAAACCCCTTTTTTAAAAAAGATCTTTTCACACGAGTTTTCAACTAAATATGTAATAGTTTTATGTGTTTTGTCTATTTATTTACATGACAACAGTGTTTTGGGGCCCTGAAGACGCAAACGTTTGAAAACAATTTTCGAAGTGCAAGTTTTTGAAAACGAACCGCAGATTTGTGAAACATATGACATCATGCACATGCATTTTATGTGTTCAGCCTATAAGAATGCATAAGTTTGCAGGGGCATAGTGTTGCTTTATACAAAGTGACATCTCCAACTACTGGCCTGGCATGAATAATACAGCATTTTTAGTTCTGTCATGACATTTTTGCATGGTAGTATACATGGCAGTGTTAATGTGTTTGGTCTTGGCAGAATAGATCTGCTATGCTACTGCTGCTGCAAGTACTGAGACTTGCTACTGCCAATACATCCACAGACGTGCTGCTGTGAGCATGTAAGAAATACTGTTGCTGCACATATAACATGCATGAAAAAAACCCACATATAACACATGACATTACCTTTTGCAGATCAAGACAGGTGGAGCTGGGGAAGGTGGAGGGTTTCTAAAGCTATATCTTTATCATTATCTTTATAGATATGGGGCTTGGTGTGAACGGGCCTTAACACTTTCCACTTTACCCATACAAACACTTTTATGTATAGAGTTATGTGTAACATCAGCACACCATCACAAACTCCCCGCACTCATGTTTTTCTTGCCCACAAAACAAGTCAAACGTTCAGTTCTGTAAAAATACATCGTTACACAACAGAACAAAAAAAAATAGCTTTTTCCCTCTCTTCCTGTCCACAGGGGAAGTTGTTGGTGCGCACAGGCCGCGTGGGTCTCGGGGAGAAGATGCTAAGGGACGCGATACAGGTGGAGAACACGGCACACGAGGCCTGGAGCGGTCTAGGGGAGGCGCTGGAGAGCAGAGGCAGCGCACAGGCTCCCGACTGCTTCCTCACGGCATTGGAGCTGGAGTCCAGCTGCCCTATACGGCCCTTCACCATCATCCCACGAGAACTCTGACACGTCTCTCACACTCATACACGTGTGTATGAATGACTGGAGCGAATGCTGTTCTTCAATCACTTTAATGACACATACTGTATAACAATAGCATTGCACGTTTAGGCTTTTTACTCTAATGAAAGGGAATGGTCTAAAGGTATGGTCACATTAGTGAAATATCAGCAACATTTTGGGGGCAAAAAAGGTCTGTTGTCAATAGAGATGTATAAAGCATTGATCACCCAGATATCTCTTTCAAATCAAGCAGCTTCCTGTTGTTCAGCTCTGGGAATTCGCATGACCAACTCGAATATGAGCGGAAACTGGGTAGGGAACTTTTTCGACTTGACTTGACTTGAAAAGACTGGTTTTGGCCTGCAAAATTTCGCTAAGCAACTGTAAATGTGAACACTCATTAATTCAGTAGCTAAAGGCACGTTCACATTAGCGAATTTTAATTGTGAATTGTGTATGAAGCACTTCTCAGCCAGGAATTAACTTTCAAACCAATCAGCTTTCCATTGCTCGATGTGGTGAATTCACATGAAAAACTTGAATCGGAAGAGAATTTTCGGGATTGTTTTTGCCCTGACACAAAATTCTTACATTTCTATTGAAATGCCAATGAATTTTAACTAGCAACTGTATGTGACCGTAAACACACTGTCACTTTCAAACCAAGCAGCTTTCTGTTGGTCAACAGCATATTTGCGTGATCAAATTGAACACAAGCAAAATGCGCATGGGCAACTTTTAAGTTTTTTACCTGAAACTTCCAGTCAAACGTCCAATCGGATTCTTATTATAATGACTAGATTTCACAAACCCTCTTTTAGCGTAAAAAAAAGTACTGTCAGGAATTACTGAAGATGCACAGTGAAAAAATATTTTTTTAAATTAGTGATTTTTGCGGCTGAAGCAGATGCCAGATTTATGGGAGGAGAGTATTTAAATGAATCACGCAACATGATTTACTAAGGTTTGCGGAAGTGAATTTACTGCTTTTATTTGCGCCATTTTTTAAAAAGCACGTTTTAACACATTTTGCGCTTGACATGGCTGTGATTGTTGCTGCCAGCAGGAGGCACCGCAGAGAACCGAGCGTGAGGTAGAAGGGAGTATCTATAGATTAGCATCGGCTCTGCTTGTTTACGATCTTACGCTAATTTTTCTGGTAGATTGTGTTGGTCATTGTGGAAATAAGACGTTGCGTCTGTGTTCTTTATTTAGAACATTGTCAGTAAATCACTTACAGACATTTCCACTCCCATTTGTGCTTTTTTGGGGGAATTGTGCTCTCGTGCTAATTTGCCTTGTTTAGTAAATCTGGCCCTTAGTCTTTCGGAAGTTAACCAAATAGCTAACTTCTTTTACAGCTCCTTTAGCGTGATGAAAAACATATTAGCTCAGGGTTATGTGTAGTGTAAAAAAGTCTTTATTATTATATAATACAATACAATGTACACACAGCACTAAAATAGCGCCGCCCTTGTGACCAAAACATAAACACTACACAGAATGACTGAACACAACTCATTTTCTTTCTAACTGCAATAGTTGTTGCAGATATGCTGCAACATGTTCAGATACCGAGTCTTGTTTCTCAGGGACAAAACTGTTGAATTTTTTAGTTTAGTATTTATAAACCTAATAATCCTCTGTACTGTATGTTGTTTAAAAATGTGTTCTTCTCATAAAGAGTTATTTTGCAATCCCAGTTTCTCTTGTATTCATTGCATATCAATTTCAGTCCTGTAGCTCCAACCCTTAAGATCTTATGTAATCTTTCCAGTGCTGCTGGTGAAAGCCTTGGTCTTCTTTCTCTGGGGCGGCTGTAGTTGCCTAGCAGCCGAGCCTTGTTTGAGTTTCTGGGGAGGCTGTTGGATCTTCAGCACGTGGGTCTAAAGCCTCATGGAAAACAGTGCTGTGCTATTTTAGCTGGTTCTCTTTGATGACGGGATCAAGATGTTAATTAGGGAGAGCATTGAACGAACACATAGACCATTGAGTTGAGTTATGTAAGTGTTATAAGTGGGATTCTTGTTTACTTGCACACATCTACAGTATACTGTACATGCCTACTGTTTCTGCTGGCACAGATGAACAAGGGTTCTTTAAATGGTATTTCTGTCATCCTCCCGTTTCTTTTGTTTGAAACCGGTCTTCTGGCCTTTCAGTTTGTTTTGATATGTGGAAGTGATTCAAAACAATACAATTTTATGAAGCTTTATTTGTTTCGCTACTGCTTCTGCATAACAATTCATGCGTTTCACAGCAGGGATGATACGTAGGTCCTATTAAATGGGTCAAAGACATGATGCTTCTGTCTATTCAAAAATACATTCATATGCAATTCAAAACTTACATTCACATCCATGTTGAGAGTTTAAATGTGAAATTATGAATTTGAGCATTTCATGACATGGAAGGCTTTCTAATGCTAAAACCCGATTTAAAAGAAAAATGTGACAAAGCTTTATGTAAATATTTAATTCAATAATTGACAGTAAACATAAAGGTGCTTCAAAAGGTTCTTCACAGCGATGCCATAGAAGAACCATTTTTGGTTCCAGAAATAACCATTCAGTCGAAGGTTCTTTAAAGAACCATCTCTTTCTTACCTTTTTATAATCTGAAGAACCTTCTTTCACCACAAAGAAGCTTTTGTGAAACAGAAAGGTTCTTCAGATGTTAAAGGTTCTTTATGGAACCATTTAGACAAAAAGGTTCTTCTATGGCATCATGAAGCACCTTTATTTTTAAGAGTGTACACCTCCCTGATTTTTTTGTTAAAGATTGCATTGCTAGCATATTTTTATTAGTACATACCTAATTTGTTAAAAATGTGTTCAGGGATTCATACAAATAACATGATGTGATACATAACATGATATTGGCTAATGTAGTCTACCAGCAGTAAGTTCTCGTTTCAGTTTTAACATATTTCATCATTAAGTATTTATTTATTCTGTGGCAGAGTGGCAGTGGTGATGTATGGGATTATTTGGAGAGGTTCTGACTGATAAAGTCATGCTATTTATCTCCTAGCATCAGCATGTACAGTATAATTATCCTGACCAGGCCAGCCGAGTGATCCCAGCATCCCTTCACATAACAATGTTCCTGTATGGCTCACACAGGAACATGATATTGGCTAATGTAGTCTACCAGCAGTAAGTTCTCGTTTCAGTTTTAACATATTTCGTCATTAAGTATTTATTTATTCTGTGGCAGAGTGGCAGTGGTGATGTATGGGATTATTTGGAGAGGTTCTGACTGATAAAGTCATGCTATTTATCTCCTAGCATCAGCATGTACAGTATAATTATCCTGACCAGGCCAGCCGAGTGATCCCAGCATCCCTTCACATAACAATGTTCCTGTATGGCTCACACAGGAGAGCTGGGCTCATTATGCTGCATACATTTGGAAAGAAAAAGGAATGATTAGATGGAGGCCTTTGAAGTGGAAGATTGTCCTTTGGGATTTCCTTAGTTAATCATTTAATGGAGCAAAACAACAGGGTTCTGGAAGTAAAACTCCCGATCATGTTCTCTATAAAGAAATAGATTATGTACAAACCTTTTAGGACAGAAGTAAGCTCTGCAATTTTTAAAGGGATAGTTCACCCACAAATGCAAATTCTGTCTTCTTTACTCACCCTCTTGTTATTTCAAACCTGTATGACTTCCTTCTTCAAATGAAGATAAAAGATGATGAATTTTCAAGAATGTCTCCACCAGTTTCAATTTCCAAGAACTTCTAAATATTTTATTTTTGCGTTCCACAGAAGAACGTCATACAGGTTTGGAATGACATGAGGGTGACAAAAGAAGACAGAATTTCCATTTTTGGGTGGAGTATCAATGTGCCTTCAAGTTGTCTCTTCAAAGTCAAGTTCTTCCACACCAAACTTATCCAACCATGTCTTTATGGACCTTGCTTTGTGCCACAGTCATGCTGGTGTAGAAAGGGGTCTTCCTCACACTGTTCCCACAAACTTGAAAACATGGTATCCTTTAGTCTTGGAATGTACAATGAAGGCAGGCAGGTAACATTCTCCTGGCATCTGCCAAACCTAGACTTGTCCATCAGACTGCCGAACAGAAGCGTGATTCGTCACTCCACAGAACAGGTTTCCACTGCTCCAGAGTCCAGTGGTGGCGTATTTTACACCATTCCATCGGACGCTTGGCATTATACTTGGTGAGACTTCCATGCAGCTGCTCGGCCATGGAAACTCCTTCCATGAAGTTTTTGTGCTGATATTGGTGCCAGTGGAAGTTTGGAACTCTTCAGCTATTAATCAGCAGAGCAGTGGCCACTTTTACACCCATATAGTGTACTTTAGTCCATATAGTATATAACCTAGTCAAAAAGTAATATACTTAAAATACATTTATTTCATACTAAGTATAGTTCAAATCTATAGATATATTTACTAATAATAGCTTTCCATTGATATATGGTTTGTTAGGATAGGACAATATTTGGCCGAGATACAACTATTTGAAAATCTGTAATCTGATGGTGCAAAAAAATAGAAAGAAATTTCCAAAATATTTTCATGGAACATGATCTTTACTTAATATCCTAATGATTTTTGGCATAAAAGAAAAATCTATAATTTTGACCCATACAATTTATTGTTGGCTATTGCTACAAATATACCCGTTCTACTTATGGCTGGTTTTGTGGTCCAGGGTCACAAATGTGTTTTAATTTCACTATTGATGAGGATGATCTTTGAATAATATTGGTCTTTAAATGCATGATATTTAAAGTGTACCTGAAGTATACTTGCAATAGTTCCACTTTAGCACAATCAAATATACTTCAGTATATTTTTAGTTGGTCTACTTCCGCACAATTAAAGTGCATCAAGTACACAATTAGTTGTTCCAATTTAGCAGACTTTAAGTATACCAGTTAAGTATACCTAAAGTGCAACTGCAGGGTATTGAAACTCCTCAATGTTGTATTTATGAATATCCATGATCACTGTCCAATTCAGTAAAATTAATGGGAAATAAGAGAAGTTACTCAATTGTAGATCATGGTAATGCTTTTGAGGGCATCAGCACATGCAGGTCATTAAACAGTATGTTTGCCAAGTTCCTGCTCATCTGTTCATTCTTCTGGATTGATTATGTGTTAATGAAACAAAGTGATCACCATCATGAAAAAACCTTTTCTCTCAGGTTTCTCTCTGCTGTGTGTGACACTGTCCCAACATTGGATGGCTCTCTGGTTACTCACAGGTGGCAGGCCAGCCCTGCTGCTCCCACTCAGACCCTGGAGTCATGGAAGGTCAGGTGTCCAGACTGAGTTACAGCCCTGACAGCTGGCTGCCCACTGATGGATGGAGACATGAATGTACAAAGTTATGATGCTGGAAAATGACACAAACACAAACCCAAAGAAATGTTGTGTTTCTTATGTTTTTACTGTTTATTTAAAGTAGATTTATTTGTGTGTTTGTGGTAGTAGGTAGGCTGTAAATGACAGACGGACAAAATTTTCAGTATCTAAATCAAATTTATTGGTGTTTAAAATGGGTTGTATAATGGCAAATAATTTCTTAAAGTTATAAATGTGGCTGAAGTTTACTATTAGAAATATCCCTGACAGGGTTATTATAGTTAATTTTAAACTAAAACCATAAAATACATTCAATTGAATTTCATTACTTGAAATAAAATTTCAAATAAAATATAGAAAAAAATGTTTAGGTCCCAATTTACAGTGGTGTGAAAAAGTTTTTGCCCCCTTCCTGTTTTTTTAATTGTTTGCATATTTGTCACACTTAAAAGATTCACATCATTAAACAAATTGTAATATTACACAAAGATAACCTGAGTAAATACAAAATGCAGTTTTGAAAATATGATTTAATTTATTAAGGGAAAAAAGCTGTCCAAACCTGCCTGGCACTACGTGAAAAAGTAATTGCCCCCTAAATCTAATAACTGGTTGTGCCACAGGTGGCCTTTACTAGTATGTACTTACATCAATACGTATGGTGTTCATATTGTATTGCAAAACACTTTTGCTGCTATTGAAGTGGGATACGGGTAAAGTTAGGGACAGGTTTGGTGGTATGGGTAGGTTAAGGTGTAAGGGATGGGTCAACTGTAATTACATGCAGGTGTTTTAAAATGCAAGTACAATGCATGTAAACAATTTAATTGTATCAACGGATTAATTTAAATGCAAGTACATAGTAGTTAAGGCCACCTAATATAAAGTTGTCACGGAATGCCAGGAGAAAACAAGGTAAGATCCAAGTGCAGTGACCAAATGACCAACAGGTGATCATGATCTGAAATGACTAACAGGTGATCATGATCAGAACAGAAATGACAGGCAAGGGACTATGGGAAATGGAGTTCAAAACATATAACAGAAACGGGAGAGCGCCCTCAAGTGGCCAGTCCAGGGCACCACAACCAGACACGGTGACATTACTCCCCCTCTACGGAGCGGATACCAGACGCTCCACCAGAAAACATAAAAAAGTTCAGGAGGGAGGTGGAACTGAGGCGGACCAGGGGGAGGGATGGTGGGCCAGGACCATGCAAAGGAAGGGGGTCAGGGGACAGAGGTAGACCAGGGTATGAGAGTGGAACCGGCAGGGTGGAAAGCCAAGGCGGAGCCGGCAGGACGAACCAGCAGGACTCCAACCATACAGGAACCCCAGCAGATAGCCAGGACGAAGCCGGAGAAAATGAGCCAGTGAGGCTCCTGCCAAACCAGAACCCAGGCGGGCAACCAGAGCAGAGCCCGAATCCTGTCAGGCAACACTGGTGGGACAGAAAACAAGAGCAGAGTGAGTTTAGTACCAGCCTCAACGGCTGCAACAGGACAAGCCGATTGCTCCGCAACGGTCCCTGTGAGCTCCCGGATTGGAGGGACTTCCTTGAGCTCTATGGGCTCCTGGACTGGAGCGGGCTCTGAAGTGAACCTTGTAAGCTCCCGGACCTGAGTGGGCTCTGAAGTGGACTCTATGGGCTCCCGGACTGGAGTGACTTCCTTGATGAGCTGTGTGGGCTCCCGGACTGGAGCGGGCTCTGAAGTGGACTCTGTGAGCTCCCGGACTGGAGTGACTTTCTTAATGAGCTCTGTGGGCTCCTGGACTGGAGCGGGCTCTGAAGTGTGACTTCCTTGATGAGCTCCTTCCTTGATGAGCTCCGTGGGCTCCCGGACAGGAGTGACTTCCTTGATGAGCTCCGTGGGCTCCCGGACTGGAGCAGTCTCTGAAGTGGACTCTGTGAGCTCCCGGACTGGAGTGACTTCCTTGATGAGCTCTGCGAGCTCCCGGACTCGAGCGGGCTCTGGAGTGGGCTCTGCGAGCTCCCGGACTCGAGCGGGCTCTGGAGTGGGCTCTGCGAGCTCCCGGACTCGAGCGGGCTCTGGAGTGGGCTCTGCGAGCTCCCGGACTCGAGCGGGCTCTGGAGTGGGCTCTGCGAGCTCCCGGACTCGAGCGGGCTCTGGAGTGGGCTCTGCGAGCTCCCGGACTCGAGCGGGCTCTGGAGTGGGCTCTGCGAGCTCCCGGACTCGAGCGGGCTCTGGAGTGGGCTCTGCGAGCTCCCGGACTGGAGTGGGCTCCCGGACTCAAGCGGGCTCTGGAGTGGGCTCTGTGAGCTCCCAGACTGGAGCGGGCTCTGGAGGGGGCTTTACTGTCCTCCTTCTCGCCCTCCACTGCTTAGTGGGATTCTGAAGGATAGAGGTGGTGGGAAAATCCTTGCAGAAGGGTTCTGATTGGCCTGGTATTGCCCACTGACTGGAGATATTTGATGAAGCCCCAGAAGTCTAGGATCTCAAGTCCTTCCACCTCCCACTGGGGCAAAGGATTATCCAGACAGATGTTAAGGAGGTCCTTAAGTGCAGCCTCATTATAATTCAGACCCACCGCCAACGTCCAAAAGGTCTGGGCAAAACCACCAACCTCCATTCCTTGCTGCCTCCGAGCCATCAGAGTCCGGTATCGAGCTATTCGCTCTTTCCCTGTGACAGGAGGGACAATCCGAATGTCCATAGTTCAAAAATAAAAAAAACAAACTGCTGGATATTGTAGTGGCTGCAGTATTCGGTCACGGAATGCCAGGAGAAAACAAGGTAAGATCCAAGTGCAGTTTATTAAAGTAACAAATAAACAGAACAGAACAAAAATGTGGCAAAAGGTAATCCAAAACACAGGGAACAGATAACGCGGTCTAAACTTAAACAACATCAAACATCAGATAACAAATACAATACTGCAGCAATGACAGACAGAGTGAGCATGGTATATATGGATGGGATGATGAGTAAATGACCAACAAGGGATCATGATCTGAAATGACTAACAGGTGATCATGATCAGAACAGAAATGACAGGCAAGGGACTATGGGAAATGGAGTTCAAAACATATAACAGAAACGGGAGAGCGCCCTCAAGTGGCCAGTCCAGGGCACCACAACCAGACACTGTGACAAAAGTGGGACCCTTTTTATTTTTCATTTTCATTTAGTTTAAGTTGATGCACTAAAATTGAAATAAAATTAATATAAATGTAAAAAAGAGACAAATTTAGAGATGTTTATGAAATAAACTAAAACTAAAAAATTGACATCATTATTACTAAAACTTAACATATAATTTAATTTAAAAAGTAAATATAAAAATAAAAAGTAATTCAAAATATTAACCATAAAACCATAAAAGTGTCTCAATTATAATAAAATAACACAATCTGACCAAACAATTATGCAGCAGGTTTCAGAATGAATTATTTTATTAATCTGTCATAATGTGAGTCAGTTACTAAAGGATAAGACAATTAAAATTGTATTGATCCCAACAACAAAGCCACAGATAATACTGTAAAAGAAAAAGCAATATTACTCATTGTACATGCAAAAAGAACATGGCAAAAATAAATAAATAATAAAAAATACCCATTTAATTTTTAGAGTCAGAAAGAGGATAAAAATGGTCATTAAAAACATTGGTTTGGGTGGGGGAAAAAATGTACTAACTTTAAAAAAAATTATGATATGACCCCTTTAAATGTATTGATTGTCATTGATAAAACTGAGTTTTCAAGGTTGTAACCTTGCATTCACTCTCACATTCAGAGTGCTCAATCAGTTGTTCTCAGTATGGACAAAATAAGCTGTTACACAATTTGTGCTGTTCATATTTCACAAACAATAGTACCACTCCCCACTGTCCTGATCCCAGACCATCCTCTTTAAAGAATTATGAGTCATATAATAGACCTGTGATGTAGTACCAGCACCTGACCATTGCAATGTAAAATGATACTCCAACCACTTTTGTCTTGTGTGATATGACTCTGAACCTGACCCTGTTAGAAAAGACTTGTGTGATTGCATGAAGCCCTACAGTGTCACCTGACTGCACACTAGTCTCGTTCACGTTCTATTTCGGGAAGAATGAAATAATTTTGTACTGACTTTGTGCAGTTGTTGATTTGACACCAATGGTTTTGGTTTCCCTTCTTGCTTATTGCTTTTATAAAACAGTATATGTGAGCAATATCACACAAGTAGCCGTGTGATATCGCACTATATCAACATGGCTGTGATTCGGCCATGGACACGAGATGCATGCATTTTACTAATGTTTCTCTATCTCTCTCTCAGTATATAACCCACACGGAGGCTACATTCTCAGTATCATTAATGTCAGCAGAATTATTCAGGACCTCAACAATGGAGTTAATCTAGCTATTGGTGTGAGAGTGTTGTAAACAGCTGTTTTATTGTGTGACACTGACCTCTTTGTTCAGGCTGAATGAGTTATGTGAGTGTGAGAGTAATCACAAAGCTTTTTCCTACGCCCCATGACACTTTGCGCAAATTATAGGAGTAACTCCTGTTTACTCTGTAAACAATCAGCATAAGGTTCGCACTGTGAACGCAATAATAAGCATTTTCAAAACTGGATACAATGAGGTGACATTATTTTACTCACCCTTCAACCATCGATCATTAAAAGGAAATTTTAAAGTGTAAAAGCATTAACAAATTACTTTCAACATACTATGAATAATTCCTAAAGATCCTCCTTCTATCCACAGCAATATTATGGATGTGTTAAATATCCTTATAGTGTAACAATATATGTAACAATTACATTTTACAGCATCCATGTGAAACCTGGAAAGACACATATATATATATATAGTGCATTCCAGGGAATTATTCATGGTTTATATCATAAATTAAATCGGGAGAGCAGACCACAAATGCACAGTATATGTTGTCTTTTTTCATTTACTTACAGCGAAATACAAAGGAAGCTTGAAAAAAATCAAGAGGAAAATAATGCAGCTGGATGCAACAATATTCTATAAATACTGTTGTTATATCGCGTCACATTAATATCGCTATTCTCCTGACTTCTGAAAATAGAAAATTAATGAAAATTTACAGCCCATTCAGTCAAAATGACGGATAAGGATAATTTGTAGTGCAATCTTATGATTTGAAATGAGCACCTGTTAAATGTGTTAACAATTAAATGTGCACCTGTAGTATACTTTAATCTTCAATCTTAAAAGCATGTTTTTAAAAATATGTATTACATAATCCTTTTCGGTTAATTTGAAGCCTTTTTAGAGGCAACCCAGCCAGCATTTCAACAATTATTCACAGGTGAAGCAACATCATGGATCAAGGTTGTATCACTATTGAATATTGTTTTGATTTTTCAAATCGAATCAATGTCAATGGCAATGTTGTTTCAATGTCTCTTTAATATCTTGTTAAAGTGCCCCTATAAGGAAAGGTTCATATTTTGGTTTTGGGAGTCCCCAACAACAGGTTGACATGCATGCAAGGTCATAAAACACTTTCATTGTCTTATAATATGCATTAATTTTATTATTTTATTACCTTACTTGCTCAAGGACTCCCAAACGATTTGCTCAATGATTCATTTTTCCAAACCCCTCCTTTGCGTGACGCTAATCTGCAATGATTGGTCCGATTGGTCTCATTTCCATTTCATCTGGCTTGTAATGCCTGATAAAGCAGTGTTTGTGAGCGCAGTGCTGCTTTGTGTACAGCGTTACCGGGGACCGCTATTTTTACCACTCCAAAAGCTGCACCTAGTGGCAAAGAATGAATTTGCATTTTCATTCAGACCAACGCGAAAAGACCACCAACAAGTGTGCGGGCAATATGCTAATGTTTCATGTTGACGTTAACATTAAACGGCTTGAGATTAGTTTTAAAAACGACTAGTTTCAATGATTCAGAGTGGACTCTCTCTTTTGAGAGACAATAACTTTATTGGGATGTTTTCATTTACTTAGAGCTGTGTTACACACTGCATGAAAGGTAATTTTCAAAAATCCATAATAGGGGCACTTTAAACTTTCAGTGTTAATATATGCAACTTTTTTTTTTTTTACAGCAATTCAGAATTAATGATTTTTTTCCCAATGTTAAAACAACAGCTGACATACTGTATTTCAACCACATTTCAACACTGATGGTCAGTCACATGTCAGCTGGAAACACTTTACTTACAAAAGAATGGGAAATATAAAAGGAATACATGAAGTTAATGGTATGCTGCGAAAAAGAATGTCATGGGCCCAGTCCACTTTGACATCAGTGCTAAGCCGCTGACCTTTTTGCCATGTGGGCTCATACACACCTGATCCTGGCGTTTCCTGTCAAAAACAGACAAAATGGCAAGGTTTTGAGACTTTTAGCTTCATTTAACTCAAAAACATGTACTTCCTTCCCACTTATGATGATCAATATACTGTCTGGCTGTGGCGTTTTTTGGCCTTAAAACTGGTTTTGCTATTGTAAAACAGGCATAGAAATGGAGCTTACCGAGTGCACGCTGTACAGCTGCGGAACAGTAGACAAACCTAAAGCAGGAAGTGACTACAATGCCTGAGCTTGTGCCATGTGGGCTCATACACACCTGATCCTGGCGTTTCCTGTCAAAAACAGACAAAATGGCAAGGTTTTGAGACTTTTAGCTTCATTTAACTCAAAAACATGTACTTCCTTCCCACTTATGATCAATATACTGTCTGGCTGTGGCGTTTTTTGGCCTTAAAACTGGTTTTGCTATTGTAAAACAGGCATAGAAATGGAGCTTACCGAGTGCACGCTGTACAGCTGCGGAACAGTAGACAAACCTAAAGCAGGAAGTGACTACAATGCCTGAGCTTGGCCTTGGGTTGTCATGTCCAGGTGCTGGTCCCTCCTTCTAAATCCGTCAGTGGAAGTCAATGTAACAAAAGAGAAATTACAGTTTTATTTAATTAACCAGTTGATGGAATAGTTCACCCAAAAATTATCCTTTCAGGACCTCTTTTATAATTTTGGACCATATCAGTTTAAAATCACCATCCACTTCCATTGTATGGAATAGAGCAGCTAGGACATTCTGTTAAACTTCTCCTTTTGTGTTACACCAGGCTGAAGTATTTATTTAAGGTTTATTTAAGATCCCAAATCAAATTAGAAGATCCAAAATCCAATCCAAAAAAAGCAATTAATCAACTTTAGCTTTAATGCATAAACACCAGTAGGCCTCTATTTATATGCTTTCAAAAGCATAGTTGAGAAGATGCCTGTGCTACAAAAGCTGTCTGCTATCATTATATGCCATTTGATTCCACCGGCGGCCTCACTTGATCCAGCTGGCCTGTGCTGTGTGTGTAGCGGGTTGAACTGTACCGGAGGTGTTAATGCTGGCCGCAGGGGAGCTCACTTCCCTCTGCCTGCTTGCCTATGAGGTCAACTTCCGATGGTTTTAGAGCCCTCATACCGCTGCGCTCTTCTTCTATGGGACGGCCAGCCAGCTCGACATTCCCCTGGATAAAAGCGGATAGCTGTGCCATACTGCACATGTCTGTAGAGGCACTGAGCTATTATTTCATTAAGGGTGTGAGTCCTGTCCGGAAGAGCCAAATTCAACACCCTCCACCACCAGCTACTGGTCTTTATAGTATCTCAGTAGTTCTCTAGATATCTTAGAGTTGCTATCCACATTCATTTTGTAGCTCTATATGCTTACAAGTTTATGCCAAAAACTGTCTTACTTTTGTCGAATGCTGCACAGCAGTGAAACTCACTCACAGGAAACTAGATGCTTTAGAAAACATTCTGGGCAAAAACAAGAAAAGCACTTAATATACACATAATAGTTTAGGTTGAGATTTTTATGTTGAAACCGGACACTTACTGGGAGAAAGCTGACCCTCTGTACCGCTGATCGGAACATCACGTGTCTGCAATAAGAGACCAGTGTCATAAGAGAAGACAATAAAATGGTGCAGACAGGCAGGAGGAGAGGAAAGAGTCAACAGACAGGTGAAACACTACAGGCTTCAACAATACGTCAGGCTGTGCTTCAGATTTGTACTTGCTCTGCTAATATTTTATTGCCCCCATCACAAAATGAATGCGTGGGGTATTTATTTATTTATTTATTTATATTCTCATTTGTGGTCAAATTGGTATAGTTGACATGAAATTTAGAGCACTTTTTTATAGCTATATAGGCTTACTTTATGCCATCAACTGTCTCAATTGTGTCTATTTTTATATCTCCTAAGAAATACTATCAGAGGGTTCTGAGATTAACACACAGCCTGATATTACAGTCCAACAGCATTGGGACATGTCACTGTTTGAATCACTCCTCTTGTCTGTTTTTGTATGTTGCAGACAGATTTGTGGTTTGTGGTTAAAAAGTAAATAATATATTTATTTTTTTTAGAAAATGATTTCGCTATAAGGCCCTTTTCGTGTAGAGCCATTTGAAGCTGCATTGAAGCTACAATTTGGACCTTCAACTCGTCAGCTCCATTATACGGAGAAAAATCCTGGAATGTTTTCCTCAAAAACCTTGATTTCTTTTCTTTTGAAGAAAGAAAGACATGAACATCTTGGATGACATGGGGGTGAGTAAATTATCAGGAAATTTTTATTCTGGAAGTGAACAAATCCTTTAAACAAGGAACAAAACAGGTGACTGTATTTATGAGTAAGTCGTTGAATTATTCAGTTAATTAACCGATTGTTTGAAAATGCAGACTCATCCACAATCGAAAGAAGTATGAGTGAGTCATTGAATCATTCACCAATTTGTGCAATAGCATTGATTCCTTTATGGACACAGTGGCTAATTATGTTTTTGAAACTATTTTTATTGGCAGAAAAAAAGACCAAGTAACTGATTTGAGTAACTGAAGTTACTCAGTAATAACCCCTTTTTAACTGTAGAAATATCAAACTCGATTGTGTTATTGGTTTGATTATCAGCAGGGCTGTGTTCACCCGCAGCCGAATCAGACCAACAGCACTCTTGTTCATGTGATATACTGAAGAATTTTTGGGAAGAAACATCTGGGGAAAACAATTGAAACCTCAAAAAGACTGAAATACCTGACTTTTTTTACTGATTTTTTCCCCAATTTACAGTCTGGGAGTTTGGAGTCAATGGTACTTGCTGAAATTCAGAGTCAGTCTGCAGATTTTGGCAGAAAATTGTGCAGTGTATGAAAGAAAAAGCCTTTTAAGACAAACAGATGATCTTTTAGATTCTATCCAGTCAGAGGATATTCAACATGGCACTTGAAAGTCTTGTAGTGTGTGTGATCCTCAGTCGTTTAGTGTATGATGCCTAGTATAACCATTTACAAAACTGGAAATTGTATGATGTCTAGTGTTTCAATATCTGTTCAGAAGAAGTCTTTTGTGTATTACAGACTTAAACTATAAAATATAATCCAGTGAGTAATAGAATTTGGCTGTTTGCTGTTGATCTGTCATCTTAAGAATAAGCTTGAGGTTTCTCAGCTACTTAACCTTTGACAAAACACTTGTCTTACATGAAATGACACCCTCTTACAACCACACAAAGCCCTAATGTTCAGCCTAATGAGACCCAGAGGATGACTTAGCATCCTCACTGTTCTGTCAACACCAGACAGCTGCCAGCACAGCTCGAATAACCAGCCAACACGCCACTGAAGCCATGGTGCATGAGGTGCAACACTGACACACAGCAGTGAATGCAATTAACATTCAATTCATGGGCAACAGCTCTTGTGGACATTCCTGCAGTCAGCACCAATTGCACGCTCCCTCAAAACTTGCGACATCTGTGGCATTGTGAATGGCTATTAATCTACATGATATGAAGCCCAAAGTTTAAGAAATGGCTGGACCGAAAACAACATTGTATTGATAGTAGATTTATAATCTGTTTTTTCATGGCAAAAATAAGCTTGACTTGCAGCTGCAGCTTTAGGGTGCTGCTTATGCAGGCAGCGTGAAAGCTGTAACCTGTTAATATGAGAACCAAAATAAATACAAGCTGCTTTCGTATGCGGTTTGAAACAGGCCTTATTTTTGAGACAGAGGCCGCTTGTACACCAAAAATGCACATAAATGTCATAAATGTTTCAGGACAAGTGTTCTTGTTATTTTTAACTCTTTGCTGGATATTCTGTAAAATATCACCTTAATAGTGTTTCTCCACCAATCACTTCTGTCAGTGTACATTTCTTTCTGTTTCAGAATAAAAACAACTTTTTCAGAATACTTTGATTAATTTAAGAAAATTTTTTAAAAAATTATAAATGCCTTTACTGTCACTTTTGATCAATTTAACGAATCCGTGCTTAGTAAAAGTATAAATAAATGAAAAAAAGAAGAAAAAAAAACATTTGTAAAAACACCAAACGTTTGTAGGTGCACATTGATCCAACTCAGATCAAACACACCTTAACAAGTTAATCAAGGTCTTCAGGATAGTTAGAAAATTACTAGAAGGTGTGTTTGATGAGGGTTGGAGCTAAACCCCTTAAACTCTGCAGAACTGAAGATCCCTGCACTATTGAGAAATATTGTCTTCCACCGCAGTAAATGTGAAAACTTACCCCGTCTATACATTTTCCTGTGGGTAATGTTTTCTCTCTTCCTGTGTTCATACTTCTGTCGTTCCCGTTTGTCTTCTGTAACAGACACCTCAATGACAAGAAGCGTTGCTTAGATACTTATACTATTTAACTATTAATCAAGAGTACTGGATACACAAGTTCTGCTATTTGTTTGCTCTCTTATTCATTAGTTCCTTTTCAGTCGGTCACTCTCGACGTCACGTCGGTGACCAACAAATTGGGATCTCACTTAGAGAGACCATTCCTTTTCACGTTGAGGTGGCGTTCGTGGATGAGTCATGTTCCCATTGCTGGAAGATGAACATCTCGGAGCTGCGGGCTAGGCTCTGTTTCCTCCAGGGGGGCGGAGCTCCGTTGCCTCTGCCGCGATCAAGTGTTCGTCCTGGCAGCAGCCAGGCGAGGACTACTTCGGACAGTAGCACGGGAGGTCTGAGGGTTACAGTGGTGGCAAACCCCTCAGGGAACCAACCCTAAGGGGACCATCACTCTTCTAGCGCATCGCAACCAGTCGAGCCACCAAAGGAACGCGCTGGGCCCTCTTCAAAGAGCGTACCAGCGGTATCCTTCGGTGCTCCTCCCTACGACCGGATGTTAAACACTGCATCAGAGGGAGAGCTCTCTGGAGAGGACGATTCGGCTGCGCTGCCGCCCTCCGGGACGGTGGCAAAGCCTGAATCAGATCCGGAGATGTCGGCTATGCTTCCCCGGGCCGCCGAGAGGGTATGAGGGTCATGGACGGCACCTTTTACTGCCAGAAACCGACCTGCTGGTTCCTCCTCCCTCACCACTCTTGACAGGGGTGAGGGAGAGACCCAGAGAGGGAGGAAGCTGCTCTTTGGGGGATGGTGAATGCACCTCTCCCTCCCCCGGAGGAGGGCTGGGTGGAGAATCTGGAAAATATCGACAAGAGAGCGGTTTTCTCTGTCCCTGGGTCTCAACACCGGACCACACTCATCCTCCTCCATCACCAGCTGGCAGCAGCGGGTGGTTCGAGAGAGTCAACAAAGGCCCTACTCACGCACCCTCTGCCCTCTGGTTCCACAGGTAAGCGTTGCACCACACACTCAGACCCCTCTTCGGTCCGCTCACAAGCCGTTGGGTCCCTGCGTTCCACCTCGCTGCCCCACTGCGGGTAGGGTGGTGGTTCCGCTGGTCCCGCTTGCACGGTATCTGGGTGCCTGGCTAGCGCTAACCAGCCCGCCTCGCTGGCTTCTGCGGACCATCAGCCTCGGCTATGCGATTCAGTTCACTCGCCGTCCCCCCAAGTTCAGCGGCATCCGCTTCACGGCAGTGAAGGTGGCCGATGCTCCAGTCTTGCACGGTCCCTCCAGCTGATATGAGGATGGGGTTTTACAGCCCCTACTTCATTTTACCCAAGAAAGGCGGTGAGTTACGACCAATCTTGGATCTGCGTGTCTTGAACCGGGCCCTTCACCGGTTACCGTTCTAGATGTTGACGCAGAAACGCATCTTCGGGTGCATCCGTCCCCGAGATTGGTTTGCAGAGATCAACCTGAAGGATGCATACTTTCATGTGTCGATCCTTCCGTGCCACAGACCGTTTCTGCGGTTCGCGTTCGAAGGACGTGCATATCGGTACAAGGTCCTGCCCTTCGGGCTGTCCCTGTCTCCCTGTATCTTCACGAAAGTTGCGGAGGGGGCTCTTGTTCCCCTCAGAGAGTTGGGTGTTCGCATCCTCAACTATCTCAACAATTGGCTTATACTAGCACTGTCTCGGGTTCAGTTGTGCGAGCACAGGGACCTGGTGCTCCAGCACCTCAGCCAGTTGGGTCAACTGGGAAAAGAGCTAACTCTCCCCGATGCAGAGGATCTCTTTTCTCGGTATGAAGTTGGACTCGGTCGAACAGACAGCATGCCTCACAGAGAAACGTGCACGGTCGGTGCTGAACTGCTTGAATTCATTCAAGGGCAGGACAGCGGTCCCACTGAAACAATTTCAGAGGCTCCTGGGGCATATGGCAGTTGCAGCGGCAATTACACCGCTGGGGCTGCTTCATATGAGACCGCTTCAGCACTGGCTTCATGGCCGAGTCCCGAGTTGGGCGTGGCAGCGCGGCACTCACCGGGTCCAAGCTACACCTGCCTGTCGCCAAACCTTCACCCTGTGGGCAGACCGTGCGTTTCTCCGGGCAGGGGTGCCCTTAGAACAGGTCTCCAGGCATCCGGTTACCGTTCTAGATGCTGACGCAGAAACGCATCTTCGGGTGCATCCGTCCCCGAGATTGGTTTGCAGAGATCAACCTGAAGGATGCATACTTTCATGTGTCGATCCTTCCGTGCCACAGACCGTTTCTGCGGTTCGCGTTCGAAGGACGTGCATATCGGTACAAGGTCCTGCCCTTCGGGCTGTCCCTGTCTCCCTGTATCTTCACGAAAGTTGCGGAGGGGGCTCTTGTTCCCCTCAGAGAGTTGGGTGTTCGCATCCTCAACTATCTCAACAATTGGCTTATACTAGCACTGTCTCGGGTTCAGTTGTGCGAGCACAGGGACCTGGTGCTCCAGCACCTCAGCCAGTTGGGTCAACTGGGAAAAGAGCTAACTCTCCCCGATGCAGAGGATCTCTTTTCTCGGTATGAAGTTGGACTCGGTCGAACAGACAGCATGCCTCACAGAGAAACGTGCACGGTCGGTGCTGAACTGCTTGAATTCATTCAAGGGCAGGACAGCGGTCCCACTGAACCAATTTCAGAGGCTCCTGGGGCATATGGCAGTTGCAGCGGCAATTACACCGCTGGGGCTGCTTCATATGAGACCGCTTCAGCACTGGCTTCATGGCCGAGTCCCGAGTTGGGCGTGGCAGCGCGGCACTCACCGGGTCCAAGCTACACCTGCCTGTCGCAACTGGGAAAAGAGCTAACTCTCCCCGATGCAGAGGATCTCTTTTCTCGGTATGAAGTTGGACTCGGTCGAACAGACAGCATGCCTCACAGAGAAACGTGCACGGTCGGTGCTGAACTGCTTGAATTCATTCAAGGGCAGGACAGCGGTCCCACTGAACCAATTTCAGAGGCTCCTGGGGCATATGGCAGTTGCAGCGGCAATTACACCGCTGGGGCTGCTTCATATGAGACCGCTTCAGCACTGGCTTCATGGCCGAGTCCCGAGTTGGGCGTGGCAGCGCGGCACTCACCGGGTCCAAGCTACACCTGCCTGTCGCCAAACCTTCACCCTGTGGGCAGACCGTGCGTTTCTCCGGGCAGGGGTGCCCTTAGAACAGGTCTCCAGGCATGCTGTGGTTTATACGGATGCCTCCACCACCAGCTGGGGGGCCATGTACAACGGGCACGTAGTGTCGGGGGTATAGACGGGCCCCCAACTGCACTGGAATATCAATTGCCTAGAGTTGTTAGCCGTGTGCCTTGCCTTGAACCGTCTCAAAGGGCGCTTACGAGGCAAGCACGTACTGGTCCGAACAGACAACACGGCGACCGTTGCGTACATCAACCGACAAGGTGGTCTGCGCTCCCGTCGCATGTCGCAACTCGCCCGCCACCTCCTCCTTTAGAGTCGGAAGGTTCTGAGGTCACTTCGTGCCATTCACATTCCGGGTATGTTCAACCGTACGGCCGACGAGCTGTCATGAGCTACGCTCCCAGGAGAATGGAGACTCCATCCCCAGACAATCCAGCTGATTTGGAGACGTTTCAGAGCTA
>NW_015505261.1:1256430-1309350 GCF_001515645.1 Sinocyclocheilus grahami | reverse complement strand
GAGCTACGCTCCCAGGAGAATGGAGACTCCATCCCCAGACGGTCCAGCTGATTTGGAGACGTTTTGAAGCTGCTCAGGTAGACCTGTTTGCATCTCCAGAGACTTCTCACTGCCAGTTGTTTTACTCCCTGACCGAAGGAACACTCACCACGGACGCACTGGCACACAGCTGACTGCAGGGCCTTCGCAAGTATGCATTTCTCCCAGTGAGCCTTCTCGCACAGACACTGTGCAAGATCAGAAAGGACGAGGAGCATGTCCTGTTCGTGGCGCCTTATTGGTCCACTCGGACCTGGTTCCCGGAACTAATGCTCCTCGTGACAGCCCCTCCTTGGCAGATTCCTCTGAGGAAGGATCTACTGACTCCGAGACGGGGCACCCTGTGGCACCCACGTCCAGACCTCTGGAAACTTCATGTCTGGTCTCTGGATGGGACGCGGAGGTTCTAGGTGACCTACCCCAATTCTTCTCACCGAGAAGACCCCCTGAAATGCCTGATCAGGGTCGTGCTTTCCTTTTTGCAGCAAGGGTTGGATCAAAGGCTGTCTCCCTCCACCCTTAAAGTCTATGTCGCTGCGATTGCTGCTAACCATGACCACGTGGAAGGGAAGTCAGTAGGGAAGCATGACCTGGTCATCAGGTTCCTTAGGGGGGAGAGAAGGTTGATTCCTCCCCGGCCCCCCTCTATACCTTCTTGGGACTTGTCTCTAATGCTCAAAGCACTACAGTAGTCATTCGAGCTAAAGTTTCTTTCAATGAAAACTCTGCTCCTGCTTGCACTGGCCTCCATCAAGAAGGTAGGGGACCTGCACGTAATCCTGAGGCCCCGGCCCGGCTATGTGCCCAAGGTTCCTACTACCCCCTTCAGGGATCAGGTAGTGAACCTGCAAGCGCTGCCCCTGGAGGAGGCAGACCCAGCCCTAGCTTTGTTTTGTCCCGTTCGAGCCTTGAGATGGTACATAGACCGGACACAAAGCTTTAGGACCTCAGACCAGCTCTTTGTCTGTTACGGAGGCCGGCAGAAGGGGAAGGCCGTCTCTAAGCAGAGGATGGCCCACTTGATTGTGGATGCCATCACCCTGGCTTATCAGGCACAGGGTGTGTCCTGCCCGCTCAGGTTGTGAGCTCATTCTACTAGAAGTGTTTTATCCTCCTGTTCCAAGTGGTTCGGGTACGTTTTGTTATCCAATCTCACTGAGTGGGTAGTGCTACTACAACAGTGACTGGTCTTCTTGTGCGAGCCCTGGCCTACACCAAAAAGGGGCACAGGAGGCTCGCACAAGACACTGGAAGGGGCAGCATCCATGGTGCTTTGGTAGGGATCCCAATTCGTTGGTTACCAACGTGACGTCGAGAGTGACCGACTGAAAGGGAATGTCTCTGTTACGCATGTAACCCTTGTTCCCTGAAGGAGGGAATGGAGACATCACATCCTGTCGCCACGGCTGCTGTACCACCGCTGAGCGGCCGGGTCACTGGCTCGGCTCCTCAGCGAAAACCTGGTATGCGTTGCACCGGCTGCCTTTTTATGCTCATGCTGTGCTCAGCGGCAGCTGGATGCAATTATCGCATGCCAATGTGCATTGGCTCATTTAGTTTACACTCGAAGTGGATTGGTCTGTCTAAGTGAGATCCCAATTCATTGGTCACCGAAGTAAAGTCTCCATTCCCTCCTTCAGGGAACGAGGGTTACATACGTAACCGAAACGTTACATTTACTAATTTTGTTTGATATAGTAAAAAAGGATCTTGATTAGTTTGTATATCACAATTCTGAAAAAATCTAAATTTAGTAATTTCTTTATCAATTTTTTCAAGACTAGATCATCTGAGCTGCTGTTTTATTCAGTCTGTATGTACATATGTGATCCTGGACCACAAGACCAGACATAAGTAGCACAGGTATATTTGTAGCAAAAGCCAAAAATACATTGCATGGGTCAAAATTATAAATTTTTCTTTTATGCCAAAAATCATTAGGATATTAAGTAAAGATCATGTTCCAAGAAAATATTTTGTACATTTTCTACCGTAAATATATCAAAACTTAATTTTTGATTAGCAATATGCATTGCTACGAACTTAATTTGGACAACTTTAAAGGCAATTTCCTCAATATTTAGATTTTTTTTTGCACACTCAGATTCCAGATTTTCAAGTGGTTATGTCTCGACCAAATATCCTAATATCCTATCCTATCCTAACACCTATCCTAATATCGTCCTATCCTAACAAACCATACATCAATGGGAAGCTTATTTATTCGGCTTTCAGATGATGTATAAATCTCAATTTCAATGAATTGACCCTTATGACTGGTTTTGTGGTCCAGGGTCAGATATGTGTCTGATTCAATTTCTCATAAAGAATCGTAAATTAAACAACTGTTTAATAGTTTTATTATTTATATAAACATTGTATGCAAGAGGCGTGTGACGCATGTGTTTGTAAGGGTTTGTCACACATGAATAACTGCAGAGAAGGCAGCTCTCTGGGAGTTCAGGCCAGAAAGTTCTGCTCCGTTGCTAGGGGACCAGGAACACATGCTTCTACCAAGCAACTGAAGGGCCCAGTGTTTACGGTTTGTCAGAGCTGTCTCCCGTACCAGTGCACTTCAACACTGACATACTGTGAATAACCAAGCCATGCTTCTCGGCTTACTGCTGTTATTGTAATGATGAGCTCATGAAAATAAAAAAAAATAAAAAAATCAGTGAAAAGTATTCTCATACTTTTGCTCTGTATTGCCCAAAATGATCCTCTAGTGGTAGTCTAGAAAATCTTTATAACCAATGCATAAATGATGCGTTAAAGATGTCTAATATGGTGTATAACACTACGTTTTTGGTACAACATAAACACTCCAAACATACATAAAAAACAACTAGCCCCTGATAAACACAGCTAAACTTCTGAATAGCACATACTTCTACTCAACGGAAAAACGACTTACAACAATTGTCATTCAAGAGTACTTTAATTAGCTTTTTTGACATGGAGGCCTCACCCCAATCCTATCCTGTGAATACACAGTCATTTGTCCAGCTGACTCAGAGACGCATTGAATAGTGATTTACAAATGAATCATTTCAACAATTACAATAAATATTGTAAACATCTCGGTTAAATTAGCGGTTTCAAACCACTAAAATCAGCTCTGGGATGCATAATGATAAACATAAGAGTTTTTATTTAGGAGGGCTAAAAGACACAAAGAAGATCGCAAACAAAGAAACTTTTCAGTATGGGTAAATAGTACATTTTATTGGAAAACAAATATACAACTTGGAATGGACTATCTGAGGCATGACGATGCCAGTAAGCGGTTTAAAAAAAAAAAAAGAAACGAAGAAGTAAAGAAAGAAAAAGAAAACTAGTGTGAATAAAACATTAAAAAGCATTGTAAGATTCAAACAAGTTCTTGGTATAGAACAGCAGATACAAAAAGAGTTTATGTACGAGTATCTTGTAGATACACCCGTGTCTTTTTCTTTTTTTGCAGAAGTGCAATGCTGAGAAATTCCATATATATGATATACTTTGTCCATAGTCCATGCAGAGTTAGAAACGAAGAAGTAAAGAAAGAAAAAGAAAACTAGTGTGAATAAGTGAATAAAACATTAAAAAGCATTGTAAGATTCAAACAAGTTCTTGGTATAGAACAGCAGATACAAAAAGAGTTTATGTACGAGTATCTTGTAGATACACCCGTGTCTTTTTCTTTTTTTGCAGAAGTGCAATGCTGAGAAATTCCATATATATGATATACTTTGTCCATAGTCCATGCAGAGTTACTCCTCTACATTGATGTCATGCCAGCATCGCTGCCAAGAGACAACCAGCTGGCAGGTCTCCACTCTTGCTACGCATGAGGAGGGCAGACAGACATGACGTGAGTTTTTTTTGCACGTCACAACCCCCTCTTCGTGGCAACAAGCACCTGATCGTGTAACCGCACCACCACTCCAAAAACACGATGACAGCAAAAGAAAGGGACATGAGGACTGAAGATCCTATGCAGTTTACATGCAGTTCCTTTGGACAGCCGGGAGGAGGAAGGGGAGGGGACTTAACGTTTTACAGATAAATTAAACAGAAAAAAGGCAAATTATTTATAGAAGAGAGAGGATCTGTACAAGGCCTTCATTTCGCCGTCATCATCTGTACAAATTCTGTGGAGACAGAGAACGTGTTAGTCCGTTTCCGAAAGATGACAAGATTTCATACGTGAAGTAAAGTTGCACCCTGACACTGCGTCCTAACCAGCCACAATGGCAACAAATGACATTTTGCGTGGTAGCCCGCCCACAGTGGAATCTTATTGACCCAAAAATCCCAATTAAACAAACCACGCTCTGATAAGCTGAGATTGTGCATTCTCAATTTTATTGAGGACAAGTTGTTATAAAATCAACTTCACAATGAACTCACTCACCTTCGTAGTTAACCTGTCCGTCTCCGTCAATGTCTGCTTCTCTGATCATCTCATCAACCTCTTCATCAGTCAACTTCTCTCCGAGGTTTGTCATGACGTGACGCAGTTCAGCTGCGCTGATGTAACCATTCCCATCCTAAAGCACAGGATATCCAGGTCAGCGACTGCACGTGACTTTATGTGTGGCGCTATTCTGGAACGGGACGAGCTTTACCTTATCAAAGACACGGAATGCTTCTCTGATCTCCTCCTCGCTGTCTGTGTCCTTCATCTTCCTCGCCATCATAGTCAGGAACTCTGGGAAGTCTATCGTCCCATTTCCTGTGCAGAAAGCAGAAGCATTTATTTAGACAAGCCCCAACTTTTAACATTCAACACTTGGGTCGAGGATGGATGCATGCAGTCGTCCTTACCATCAGCATCCACTTCATTGATCATGTCTTGCAGCTCAGCCTCTGTTGGATTCTGTCCGAGCGAGCGCATGACAGTGCCCAGCTCTTTGGTTGTGATGGTGCCATCGCCGTCCTTGTCAAAGAGTGAGAAAGCCTCTTTGAATTCTGCGAAGCGTGACAGATAAATGAAACAGGACCTTGTATTAACAGAATCTCCCAAACATAAACAAACACTGAACACAAAGACACACAGAGGAACGAGTGGGGCCAGTTCCGAAGAAGGGATGCCCTTCTGTACACATTCACTTCCAAAACAAGCTCTTTCAGATATTAATGGAAAAGAAGCTTGACGCCATAGAGCATTTAAAGTCAACATGAAACATATTGACTTTGTTTACATTAACAAATGTTCCTGGTCTTAATGAATGATTCATGTGCCTGTTGTTCAAAAGAAAACAAATGTTTTAGCTTTTTGGCTGACATCATACATCCATAAGGCTTCATTCTGGAAAATAACAGCCACTTTTACAATCAAACATCCTGATGTGTGTATTTGCTTTCACTGCAATTCATGCTGCACTCAGAAAAACTAATAATTTTGGAAGCAAACAGGCTGCAAACCAAGTTTTATGTTGGCTTTAAAATTTAGGATCAGAGACACAACTATAGAGAACAACAGCAAAGTTGTCCAAACTCATAATGAACATTACAGTGCGAAGAAAGAACAATTTTTATTTTTTTTTAAAAACCAGCATACACGCTTGTAATCATCGGTTTATTACGCAAGGCACACGCAGGAAGAACATGTGTGACACCCAAACTAGAACAGGCTTGAATGACTAAAATGGAATACAAAAGTCCCAGACATCAATTCCTCTAAAGAGAAAAGTGACGTATCCATGTAAAAATGCCACTGGCTGCTACTACAACGGCCTATCCTCGCGCAAACGAAACCTTACCCTGCTTCTATGCAAACCATTGACTCCGAGGCACGGTTTCTATTGAGATCCAGCACTTGTGACTCACTCGGTTCCTATGGAGACCCGCTGAACCATATGGAGATCCAATGCTGTGACCCCATTAAGCTGATATAGGATCTAGACTTCAGAGCAGTATGGAAACACTGTCGTGACCTCACACGATCCCCAGGGAAACACACTTCAGTGACTAGGTCTCTATGGATAAACCACCATGACCTCACTGTCACTATAGTGACCGACCACAATGACCTAAATGGTTTCACAGCCTTTCTGTTTGAGGCTCTCAACCGTAATCGCACAACCACCATTAAAACATTAGTCAAAAAACAAAAGCTGCGTGTCCTGAAAGTAAGAGGTTTTCACATCCATTTTCTTCCAACGCGTTTAGAATAGATTGGATGGCCTTTGCATGCAACACCAGAAACGTGAACCCCAAAATATTTCTATTGTCATAAACGAGCACACTAGCACAATTCTAGCTCACACAAGATATACGGAGAAAAAAAAAAAGCATTCACAAATGCACAAAAAATAAACACTTGGCTACTAAAGTTACCTAAATATGAACCCCAAAATATTTCTATTGTCATAAACGAGCACACTAGCACAATTCTAGCTCACACAAGATATACGGAGAAAAAAAAAAAAGCATTCACAAATGCACAAAAAATAAACACTTGGCTACTAAAGTTACCTAAATAAGCCCAAACACCCTAATGACAGCAACAATATCATACAAGTCCATCATGATACTAGAACCTGCAATATCAGCTCATAAATGACTCGAACTGAACCAGCGGCTGGTGAAACAGTAACTTCACGTCAAAGCCATTGAGATGTTCAGTCCAACAGGGGACACACCCTTGTTCCTCAGTGCCTGCAGATACTAACTCTCTCCAACAGAGAAGAGGGAGTGTTCATCGAAAACTACAACGGGCCCTGGGAATTACTCATTCACTTCGTCTTAAACACTGGTGTTACAGGCTTCCCACCGCAACAACCTGTCCATTCAATCGGGGAATGTGTCCCGACAGAGTCTCAAGGCTCGCCATAAAAGGAAATAAGATAAATCCACGGAGAGAGGGGGGCGGAGAAGAGGGGAAAACCACGGCAATCCACACCACCGGCCACGTGCAAGTGGACAGGAGAGGGGGGGGATGTCTTACCGGCAATCTGCTCTTCTGTCAACTGGTCAGCCTGCAAAGGAGAAAAAGAGAAGATGTACACTGAAAACGAGGATGACACCTCATCTAATCAAATCGGCCATCAGAAAACGTATACTGATCCACTATCAATTGCAATATTGGTGGCTTACAACATAGAATCACAAAAGATCTGACTCTCTTCTGTTAAAGGAATAATTCACCCCCAAATTGGACAGAATGACAGCCTCGGTCACCATTTGCTTTCATTATGCGGGGGAAAAGCAATGAAAGTAAACGTCGACTGAGACTGTTAAGACCCTTACATCTCCTTTTGTGTTCCAAATTAGAAAGTCAATCAGTCTTATGGATTTGCAGCAACATGAGAGTCAATAAATGACAGTTTTCATTTTGGGGGGTGAACTATGCCTTTAATACCAACTGCAGAAGGTGGCGCAGTCCTTCTCCACTGCTCGTAGAAGTCTCTGTACTGCTTTATTCATTTAAAGATCGCTGAATTAAAAGACCACAGACGTCAACTGCTTTACATAGAGGTGTTTGATAACGAGCACATATTCAAGCACGAGCTAGTGCGAGAGAAAAGCGCCATATTTGCAGCTGACGCGCCTGTGGTCGCTATCAATGGAGCTTTTCCGAGCTGCTGCTTCAACTTATTTCACGTTACAGCAAGAACTGAGTATTTAACGCCTTAGTTTACATACGAAATTAAATGTCCACGCCTACGTAAAACCCATGGGAGAAGACAGCCTGCTATTAAACCATAGCACTCCCATACATTAGAAGAAAATTATATACAGCCATTCAATATCAAGGAACTGTATGCTGACTGTAACGCGCATTATTTTAGATATGCTGACTTACTATAATAACTGCATTTTGCACTAAAGAAACAGTGACGTTCAAATAAAACGGTTATTACTCACCATCGCGCTGTTTTAACAGATGTATCTCCACACAGAACAACAGTCCGCAGCTGGCAAACAAACAGGATGCACTCAAACAGCGCTTGACGCGCCTTTAATGGTCGCTTATAAACTCCTCCCCCTGCTTTCTCTCCATCCGCCAACACACTTCCTTCCCTATCAGAAACGGTCGCCAAAAATGTCACTATTGTGATCCAAGAACGCTCAGTGTAGAGTACCGTGGATTTTGTACGATAGCGACGTGTTCAAATCGCGAAGATGTGGCATAAACCGCGAGGTGGACCTGTTTTGAGCGGAACTAACTAACCGGCGGACTCACACATTCTGCTAAAGTGTGATGCGGCAGTAGCAGTAATTTACGTTATGGCCAGGAGAGGCGGCTTCTGATTGGTCCATTCGTAGCCGCAATGCGTCACTCGCTGAGATCTGAGTAGAGCTGCATTCCCAGCTAGACTCACTCACTACACATCAGGGTCAGAAATCAACCAGGGCGCGTGGCAGGAATGCCATGGAAAGTGACAAATGTAATCAAATATTAAAAATATTATGGGGGGAAATATATGATGTAATATTTTATATATGTAGTAATTTTATTGTCTAGGCTTATCACAATTGTTATTGGTTGACTGAACATAAATTATGATGCAATGAAAACTGGCTTGAAAATCGAGACTCTAATGTTGCCCATTAATAATAATAATAAAAAAGTTACTTTTTGACACAACAACAAGCCATGCACATGGAGATAGTGTAGCATTTAAGCATCAAGTGATCTAAGACACATGTAAAGTTTAAATTTTTGTATTTTGATGATATAAAGCAATCAAGTTAAATAAAAGATTGTTCAAACTGAGCAAATGATTCACTACAATCATTACGAGTGGCAAGCAATGCGGAGAAGCAAAAATTGAGCCCCTTAATAAATTATTAATCAAAGCATCAAAAAACATAAAGGTCAACCGCTAATCTGAATATTGTGGGGAACGTGTCGTTATCAATGCAACTTGAAGAAATATTTACTAAATGTATATACACTGTAAAAAAAATTCCGTAAAATTTACGGTAAAAAAACGGCAGCTGTGGTTGCCGGAATTTTACCGTAAAAAAATACGGTAGCAACGTTTTAGGTTTTAACTTAAATTTACAGTTAAATACCGTAATTTCATTAACTGATATAATGTTAATATACCAACCTATTGAAGTACTGACATCTGTTTTGTACCTTTGTAATACACTGATAACCACCAAATGCAGGTTGTGATGAGAAAGTCACATGATGAAGCAAAGCCCATCACAAGCAGCTTTTAAATACTAACATATATAGTGCACAGTGTCCTTCACACAAACGCTAAACACCATCATGAAACTGAAATAATGCAATAAACATTAATTTAACAACATTAGGTGTAACACACAACCCTAATATACAAAACTGATAAGAAAAAACAAAGAAGAAACATAGTTATTTCAACAAAAAAAAACATCAAATTTGAAATGTAACGCAGGGAATTCTGGGAATGTCAATTTACGGTTATTCACTGTAAATTATACGGTATTTTTCACTTCCAAAAACGGTATACTACCGTAAAATTTATGTCCAATACATGCAATGTCCAATACAGTTTTTCACCGTATATAGTAGGGGAATTTACCGTTAACCATTTAACAGGTTTTTACTGTAGCATTTTTGCAGTCTTTTACCGTTAAATTCACAGTCATTTTTTACAGTGTAGGCTGGGCTATAGAGCATTGCATGTGATATTAAGCCTATGCCTTTAATGTAGGCCTAATCAATTAAATAAAACATGGTTGAACCGATCCCGCTCTGTTAAAAAGGATTTGAACATTAGGTATGGAGTACAATCCACTTAATTTCTTTATCAGATTGATTTGGCAAGGTTGGCCCACTGCAAGCTTTGCAGAAAGTCTGCCTACAATGTTTTATATATATGGCATGAAGAATAAAGCATTTAGAAGCATTGTCAATTAAAAGCCCCTCTGACGATTCAGATCCCATTAACACTACATATAAATCAACTGAAGTAGAATAAAATTCAGCTTGATTGCAATTAAACCATATGGTTATATAAAACATCTCACTGTATTAGATCCATAGCTTCTCGTAACAGGTTTGCGCAAGTGACTGTTGGTGACTGATGTGTGTCTGCTTTCGGCGCGCATGCAATCGAGTGTAACATCAGCTGAGACAGGCTCATCTAGCGATATATGTCAGATGTGGCATAAGGAGCAGCAGGTTTGTGGGCGCACGGACAGTAGACGCTAAGCCTGCTTGTGCTCACTGAATGCATGGGAGTATCTGATGGCCTGCTTCTCTATGCTTGGCTGCCTGGCTCTCTCTCTCCCACTGGCCACCTGTCTCTGGACCAAACCCAGGGAAGCTGCAGGTGGGAGAGAGTGGAAACTCCAGGGTCAGTTTGAGAGTAACCATGCAGCCCCCGTAGCAAAACATGAGGTTTTTGTCCATGTGATGAAAGTCAGGGACCAGAGTTGTTCTGGACACCACTGACTTTCACTGCATGGACAAAAATTGTTTTTCAAAATATCCCCTTTTTTGTTCTGCAGAGGAAAGAAAGTTTTCCTCTGCACTAAATGTACTATAGTGCAATGCCGTGTCAGAGAAACTAACTAGCAAGTCATGATTGTTTCCTTAACCCTTGTGTTGTGTTCAGAACCCTATCACACTTACGAGTTTACAGAGCAAAAAGGACCCGGCCTCATAAAATTGCTTATAAATCACTCATTATGCTATATTATCACCAAAGATTGGATTCAATCTTTTTGTCAACTTCTTTTCTTTCATTTAGGACTGGTTTTGTATTTATATTTGCTTTTGATTAATCGTAGGCCTCATTTATCTGAGAGTAGGCACCTCATTTTTTGAGTGAAAAAAGCATTATTTATGAATAATTTTCACAATATTAAATAAAAACTGAAGAAAATTTGCACTGTTTATCACACTTGTGTGCTAAAAATCTCCCCCAGAAAAGTATGAAAATTATCAAAAAATTTTTTAGAAGTAGTTATACCCTTTGTGAACGAAGTCACAAAATTTCAGTCCAATGCGATAACATTAACTAGTATTTTCGGGAAAAAGAACATTTTTTCAGAGCAAAAAGGACACGAACACCACATGAGCTTTGTCATAGATTGTAGTTGAAATCATGTTGGTTAGAACTGTTGTTAATGACATCAAACAGGTTGTGGAGTGATAACTTCAGCTAATTAATCTATTCAAGATCAAATTAATATCAAATTACAATCATGGCATCTGAGGAATATTTCGCTATTGTTCTCTGTTGTTTGTTGTATTTTGCGGGTTTCCTCAAAAACAAGTTTTAATTCTCTTAATATACTGAAAGATGCAGAATGAAATGGATTATTTATGGAATGAAAGATCAAGATTGTACATGTTAGCTTGCTTACTTTGCTCAAGTGCATGATCTATTTAAGTCTTATAATCACAGATTGAGAGCTGTAGTTCCAACCACACACATTTGCGATGCTGTTTGCGAATGTTCATTAGAACTATGGATTTTGGAATCACTGAATCATTGAACTGTGTTGGTAATGATGGAACTTATGACCTAGTTGGCTAACTATGCTTTTGAGAAATGCACCTCTGGTTTGGAACAAACATAAGTGCAATTAAAGCGTGACAGAATTTTCATTTTTAGGGGAACTATCCCTTTAAACTGACCAAACATGCTCACAGATTGCATAATTAACATGAAGTTGTTGATTCATAAATAGATGCAAACATTCACACACAAACAGGAAGCTTACAATCACACACAAGCACACCATTTAGCAATCCTTATAAGTAACTGCTTCAGTGTCCACTTGGCACTTGCCACCGTCTCTGCTGCCTAATCCCCAACACAGTGGCTTCTATTCATTCAAATCTGCTTTTATACACTGGGATTGCAACTCATAGAGAAGATTATGCAACAAAGAAAGGAGAAACATCATAAAGGGCCTTGCTATATTAATCACAAGGAGCAGATAAGCTGGATTCAGAACGAGCATGAATGCACAGTCTTAAAGAAGAAGAAACAAACATATTTAACAATGGCTGAATGCTAACATGTTCTAAGGCTTTCTGTGTATTATAGCTTTGAATGAGATCCTCTTGTTTAATATCTCTTGTTTAATATCCTCTTGTTTTAAGATGCTTTTTTATTAGTGGCAGTTCTACACCTACTCCAACAAACTGGGGATTTGTTTTAGGTCAGAGTATAATGTGAAAATAACCAAATGGATGTATATAATTGGTCCTTGAAATATTTTATTACCATAGCAAAGGACTATTCTAGAATGATGTTATTAAACTGATCCTGATGCTGGTGCTGGTCTCGTCTGGCCAGAGGAGAACGTCACACTATTTCCCTTTTTAATACTGTAAAGCTGCTTTGACACAATCTGCATTGTAAAAAGCGATATATATATATAACGGTGACTTGACTGGTCAATACAGAATTCCAGCCTAGCTAAAAAAGTTATTTTTGTCCTAATATTTTGTGTATGTAACCATTTTATAAAAGCAATAAGGCACTCAAGGTTGTGCTGTATTGTGAATATAGTCACCTGTGCTTTTTGTTTTGTTTGAGACTTTTGTTATGTATACATTTTAAAGTTCTGTTTCTGGATGTTGATTGGTCAATACAGAATTCCATTCCACCAGTTACCATAGTGACCAAATATTGACCTTAAACAGATTTACTTATTAAAATAAAGATTAGCCTAAATAAAAAAATTCCCATAAAGTCATAACCAAACGGAAGCAGACTTTTGTTCATATTGTGACGTACATCCAAGTGAAACCGATTATCGAAAAAGGGAGGTCGGGACTTGGTTTTGTACATCAGTTATGGATTGGATTGAGCAAAATCTGAATGCGTGCTTGCAGTCGATTGTATGAAACGGGGCAAAGTTTAACTAGACTAAATGATTACACCAGATTACAATTACACGGTCAAAACATTTTCAAAATGAAACCTATGCATGGATTAATCATTCACAATAAGACCAACAACATTCATTTAGAAAATAGAAGTGAAAATTTATACATGCAATTTGTAATATATACCTGGCAATATTGTCATGAAGGCACCATTGTGGGTGTTAAGATTTTCAATCTCGTGCTATTTTGAGTTAATGTGGCAGTATGCTTTGAGCATGTTTGAACGTAAACCTGCATGACGTGTTTGCCCTACAATAGTTTTGGGTAGTGCTTGAGCGATGGTACCATACGTGGGCTGGAGTGTGAAGGCAAGTCGTTTATCTATATACTTCTCTAAATGTGTTGTTCTCTTGAAATGACTCACTCTTCCATGTTTTTTCATGCCCATTTATCCGCTCGGTGCTTGGCTCTTCTCTTGGGAAGCATACAGAAATGTGCCACTTCAAGGAAGGGAGGCCTTATCTGCCACAGAACATTCCAGATCTTTACAGCGTTCTCATACCTTGAGCATTTCTAGGCAAGACTAGGCAAGTCTACATAGGGTCAGGCTCTCAAAAGGCATCGCAGAACACCTCTTCGCAGGAAGCAGACTGCATATTTCTCCTCTTAAGGGCAAATGTTGAGAACCTCAACCAAACTGAACCAGAACATCAGGTTTGTTCGCTGCAGGAGTCTTCATCAAAGGGCTTGTGGGAGTGGATACTGAGGCAAAAGTAGGTGTCTGGGTTTAGATGACCGCCTGTGTAACTGGAGGTTGTGTCGTCTTAAATTTATGAAGCCTGACAATGCTGGAGGGGATAGAGTTGGTTTTCAGGGGTGCATGAGGATGTTAAGCTCAACAAGAATGTACAGTGGTGGTTTCAGATGGTAATACCATGGTATTTTTGATTTGTCCCATGGTATATAATGATTAAAATATTAATGTAGCATGTTTACACGTTACTGCAAGAATACGATCCCAAAAACAAGCTATTGTGGCCAAAAAATTAAGAATACTTGGTAACATTTTAGTATAGGGACCAATTCTCAGTTGCTTATTAGCATGCCTATAATTAACATATTGGCTGTTTATTAGTACTAATAAAGCACATATTCTGCACGACCATATTCTACGTCCTTAATCTTACCTAATACCTAAACTTAACAACTACCTTACTAACTATTAATAAGCAGCAAATTAGGAGTTTGTTGAGGCAAAAGTCGTAGTTAATGGTTTGTTAATAGCGAGAATTGGACCTTAAAATAAAGTGTGACTGAATACTCTCCCATGTCTTATTAATTTGTTCCCTCGTTTTAGTTAAATCATGGTCACAGCGTACAGTGACTAAATTAAAACAAGGGAATAAATTAGTACAATGTAGCCACTTATTTAGCTTCTACAAGCTATATTTGTAACAAGGACATACAATGATGGTATTAGATGGTAATAACATGGTACTAAATGATTAAAATATTGATGTAGCATGGTTTTTATATACTCTATAGAATGTATAAAAAATGCAGAGCGCTGCATATGACATGCAGGGGACATCAAACAAGATATTGTGACCATGAATTAAGAATTTGTTCCCATGATTTATTTATTTGTTTCCTTGTTTTAGGTACATTGTGGATACTTTGTATTACTTCATTCCCTTGTTTTAGTGAAATCATGGCAATGGCTTACAGTAACTAAATTAAAACGAGGGAACAAATTAGTACAATGTGGCTACATGTTTACCATTTACAACAAGAATGTGCAGTGGTGGTAGCAGATGGTAATAATAGTATTTTTGATTTGTACCATAATAATCATTTAAATATTCTTGTAGAATGGTGTTTACATGCTGCTCCAAGAATGGTACAATGTCTCAAAAATACAGAGCCCCACATATGACATGCGGGGGATGAAAACAAGATATTGTGTCCATGAATTAAGAATTTGTTCCTTTGACTTATTAATTTGTTCCCTCGGTTAAGGTACATTGTGGCCGATTAGTACAATGTGGCTACATGTTTACCATTTACAACAAGAATGTGCAGTGGTGGTAGCAGATGGTAATTTGGATTTGAAGTTGATTTGAAATTTGATTTAAAGTGGATTTGTACCATAATAATAATTTAAATATTCTTGTAGAATGGTGTTTACATGCTGCTCCAAGAATGGTACAATGTCTCAAAAATACAGAGCCCCACATATGACATGCGGGGGATGAAAACAAGATATCGTGTCCATGAATTAAGAATTTGTTCCTTTGACTTATTAATTTGTTCCCTCGGTTAAGGTACATTGTGGCCACATTATACTAATTTGTTCCCTTGTTTTACTTAAATCATGGACAAGACTTAGAATAACAAAATTAAAATGAGGGAACAAATTAGTACCACGTTTTAAATAAAATGAGGCAATGAATTACTACAATATGGCCATTTATTTAAAGGGGTCATATGATGCGATTTCAAGTTCCTTTTCTCTTTGGAGTGTTACAAGCTGTTCGTGAATAGATAAGATCCCTAAAGTTGCAAAGACTAAAGTCTCAAACCCAAAGAGATATTCTTTATAAAAGTTAAGACTTGTCCACGCCCCCCTAAAACGCCTCGTTTAAACACGCCCCCACATGTCTACATCACTGTGTGGGAAGATTTGCATAAATCCGCCCAAATGTTCACGCAAAGAAAGAAGGCGTAATTTTATTGTTGCTGCCACCAACACCGCCATGTCGTGAAGACGCTGTGTGTTTCGTTGCAAAAGCGAAACTACTTTGTTTGGCCTTCCAAAAGAGGACACGACTAGAAATCAGTGGTTAAATTGTATTTACAGCACTGTTCCAGAACACTTCATCCCAAATATTCAGATGTGTCCAGCACATTTTATGGAGGACTGTTTCCTGATCCTGGGAGAGTAGACTACAATGCCGGCTGTTCTGACTCACAGCCTGGAAGTACGTTTTTATATTTAAAGAATTTGCCACTGACTATTCAAACGCGAGTTTTGGGCAGTGTAGAGTAGAGTTTGTTGTTTGTCATTTCTCCGATCACAAATGCAGAGATGGTTTTATGTTTATGCGGCGCGATGCAATGCAACACGTAAAAAGACAGTATAAGTCATTATAATCCGAAATTATGTCCCCACTGGATGCAACAAATGCCTCGTTTATAATGGGTTTTAATGTTTTTGTCTCGTCACTCTGGCCGGACAGGGCATCACAGTATGGTAGGGGCGTAACATTTCCGTCACACGCTTGAGGTATTCGGCCAATCACAATGCACTGGATAGCTGGCCAATCAGAGCACACCTCGCTTTTCAGACTGATGAGTTTTGTAAAAATCGACGCGTTTCAGAAAGGCATTGTACATTATATAAATTATGTGGAAAATAATGTGTTTTTTGAACCTTAAACCGCATAAACACATTTCATTACACCAAATACACAAAATAATGTTCTTTTTAGCGACATCATATGACCCCTTTAACTCTTACTTCTATGGTAACAGTCGTGGTATCATACGGTAATACCATTTTTGACTTGTACCATGGTAACAAATAATAAAAATTTCATTGTTTTAGTTCAGTTATGGCCATCATTTAAAATACCCAAATTAAATCAAGGGAACGAATTAGCACAACATAGCCACAATTTAAGTAAAACAAGAGATGAATTACAACAACGTGGTTACTTGTTTAGCTCTTATAAGAACATATAGTACTGGTGGTATCAGATGGTAATACCATGGTATTTACATTTTTATGCACTATATCTCTTCTTGTTGTTTAAACAGTAGAGCATAGCGCTAGCAACGCCAAGGTCATGGGTAAGATTCCCAGGCAAAACAAGAACTGATCAAATGTTTCTATGGTAACAGTTGTGGTATCATACGGTAATACCATTTTTGACTTGTACCATGGTAACAAATAATTAAAATTTAATTGTTTTAGTTCAGTTATGGCCATCATTTAAAATACCCAAATTAAATCAAGGGAACGAATTAGCACAACATAGCCACAATTTAAGTAAAACAAGAGATGAATTACAACAACGTGGTTACTTGTTTAGCTCTTATAAGAACATATAGTACTGGTGGTATCAGATGGTAATACCATGGTATTTACATTTTTATGCACTATATCTCTTCTTGTTGTTTAAACAGTAGAGCATAGCGCTAGCAACGCCAAGGTCATGGGTAAGATTCCCAGGCAAAACAAGAACTGATCAAATGTGTACCTTGAATGCAAAGTAACTTTGGATAAAAGCACCTGCTAAATGCATAAATGTTACTGTTAATTTAAAACAAGGGAACAAATGAGCACAATGTAACCATGATTTCACAAAAACTAAAAAATTACTACAACGTGACCATGATTGAACTAAAAACAAAGGAACAAATTCGTACAAAAACACATACTTTTTATTATCGTATGTCCTTATGTCTGCTGAGTTGTGAGAGTCTATTAAAACCATCAAACTCTTGTGCATCCAATAGCGATGTGGGCCGTTTAAAACAGCACAAGTACTTTTACCCTCGAGTTCGGTAAAGATTTACAGCCAGATGTTGTTGCATTCATGCAGTTTCTTAACTGCTGTTACACTTAGATTGAAAAGCTGTACTCAGCATTACTCAGAGCCCAACTCTGGATTAAATTGTTGGCAAAAAGCAAGTCGAGGGCTTGCAGAAATGACGTAAAGGGGAAATAAGGCCAGAGCATGAAAGAGCTTAGTTCACATACCAAACTTTATAGTTTTATGGCTGGGAGATAAACGCTTGCAAAGTGCAGAGTCCAATGGCAGGATCATAAGAGCAACCAATAGCTCTTTCTTTTAAAAGAGTTTACTGCTTCAGTATGGAAAACAATCCAGAGGCATCACTTTTGATCCCCAGGTAATAAAACGTCATGCCATTAAACAATGTCACTACAAACAGAAAGAGAGAATGGGTGTCAACAAGACATATTGAGTCTTATCTGAATAGAAAAAAGGGTTGTAAATAGAAGCCAGTTGTTTCCAGGTAACCTGAAAAGTTAACATACCTAAGTGACAGTCGTACGCCCAGGTTACACCTCTCAAATTATGCAATACAATGTAAACGAATATTTCTGCTCTCATGACATGTGAGAAGCTCATATTGTTTTTGGAGACTCAGAGACCCCAAGATTTTATTAAAGGCTCAAATATGATACTTGAAATTGAAGAACCAAGTAGATAACTCAATAACTCACTTCAAACAACCTCCAAGGAAACTGTATTACTTTTGTTTGGGGTCTCAGAGACCTTAAATATAAAATATGAATAAATGCATATGATTTGAATTCAAACTGATCCCATGGCATGGGATTCTAGTTTATTTTTTTTCAAACAACTGTTCACTGAAAGGGAACCAGAAATGTTTCTTCGGTCACAATTCTCGCTATTAACAAACCATTAACTATGAGTCTTGCCTCAATATACTCCTAATTTGCTGCTTATTAATAGTTAGTAAGGTAGTTGTTAAGTTTAGGTATTGGGTAGGATTAGGGATGTAGAATATGGTCATGTCCTCTATAATAAACAGCCAATATGTTAATATTAGGTATGTTAATAAGCAACTAGTTAATAGTGAGAATAGGTGTTGCAAAAAAGTGCATACTACATTGAACACATTTATGAAAAGTGCACAGAGTAACAGAGTAAGAAACAATATTTATAGAGAAAAATTAAAGTAAAGAGACTGTAGTAGGTGAGGGGCTGATGGGGAAAAACAATTGAAAGGTTTATGACAATTACTGGGTGGGAAAGGACAGCGATAAGGATGACTGAGAGAAGCGGTGGGGTTTAAAAGGAGGGAGAAAGGAAAGTGTATGTGTGGCCGCTGCCCTGCCCTTGACCCCCTCTCCCTGTGTGGGCCTTCCTCTGCAGTGCAGGGCTGCAAACAATTCTGATGATCTCATCTTGCAGGCGCCACCACACACACACACACACACACACACACTGCATAGGGAGGAGTGCAGGTGTCTGCCTGGTGCCTCTTGTGATTGACTGTCTGCTCTCCACATTGTGTGGGCCTTCCTCTGCAGTGCAGGGCTGCAAACAATTCTGATGATCTCATCTTGCAGGCGCCACCACACACACACACACACACTGCATAGGGAGGAGTGCAGGTGTCTGCCTGGTGCCTCTTGTGATTGACTGTCTGCTCTCCACATCACAGAAAGATGCTGCTGCTGCCACCCAGGGGTGAAAAGTACACCATACACTTTCACAACACCTATGGACAAAAAGTCTGAGACTTTGACCATGCATATAAAATGCAATTTATTCCAAAGCTGAATTTTCGGCATTATTATTTCAGTCTTCAGTGTGACATGATCCTTTAAAATCATTCTAATGTTGATTTGTTGCTCAAGAAACATTTCCTATTATTATCAATGTTGAAAACAGTTGTGCTGCTTAATATTTTTGTGGAAACCCTGTTATAGCAGAATGAAAGACATTTAGGCTAAATATATTTTACTCAAATTGTTACGCTAGTAATAAAAACTACTATAATTAGCAGAAAATAATGAAAAATAGATGTATATTCATTAGTTGTCTCAGATTTTTAGACCCCACTGTATGCAGTAAAAATCATGTTTCCTCACACATTCAGTTTTTAAAAGGAAACATCCAGTAGTCTATTAAAAAAGTTATTTTTAATTTATTTTATTTGAGGAAAGAGTACTAGAGGGTGTAGAAATATCATAATCATTGCTAAGCATTTTAAGACAAAGTGTTTGATGGTGCCTTATGTTTGCTTCTAGACAACATACATACATTCAGTTGCTTTGATTTCAACAGGAAAATTTTGACCAGAGACATACATTCCATAAAAAAGTCCATGCAGAATGCCATATTTCACCCCCAAACTAAGGGGAAAATGTATTACAGAACAATTTTTGTGGCATTTGACTATTTCATAACATTAATGCACATTTGACCACAATTCGTATTACTAAAATGCATCCAGACCTTTAAAATTTTTGAGTGGTCATAAAATGTGCCTAATTTCCCTAAATTTAACCATATTTGCAGCAATACCTGCAACTAAAGTTCAGATGTTTCTCCTCTTACGTAAACATCTTTAAACGGTAGCTTTGTTTTTTAAGGTCAGTGCTACAGAAGTGCAACTAATGCATGCCAACTGATAATTTTGTTGAAATTTGATGAGAACAATGCATATTTTATACATTATTTTCTTTACAAGAGGTAATAATTCAGCAGAGCTTGTTGCTCACAGATTGCTCTATGTTTGGTTTGCATGTGTTCTTTCACTTTCACACATGACCGAAAAAGTCAGCGGTCTCTGTTTAATATAAATAATATCATACTGGGATTTCTTTTAAACACAAATGTACATCTGCACTGATGCTGCATGAACCACACAGGGCCTGTGTTATCGATACCGGCGCTTCTGTTGAGGAGTGAGGTTATCAAGGATACGTGGGCTGACGTGGGTGATGTAGTGCAGAGAGGGGTCGTCAAAGTTGAACGGAGGGTTGAACTGCTCCTGAATGTACTCGGGCAGCAGATGAGGAATACTTGATGAAAAGAGAGAGAGATAGAGAGAGAGTTGAGAACTAGCACGTAACCATCCACATGTTGTAAATGTCATTGTATGTGTGATCAGGACACTCACTCCCCAGAGATGGTTTTCTTGCGTGAGCAGCAACAGAAGCAGGCAAGCGCCGCCAGCAACAGTAGCAGCAGGAGGGGGATACCAATGCCCAGGACCAGCCCCAAAATGAATGACTTCTTATCCTCCGCAGTCTGAGCACCCGTCAGGTCTGTGCGGTTAACACTGTTCCAGTCTGAAGTGGAGAAGAAAAACGAATTTTTATGAAAAATCTAATGACCAGACTCACACAGAGCCTGAACACTGTTTTCTGGTGATGCTCTTACCAAAAATGCACGACTGTGATTCCTCCTTTAGATCAGTGCCATTGCACACACACCTGTAGCCCCCGTAGGTGTTGACACACTGGGCTGATTTTGAACACGGAGCCTCTTTTGTTGTACATTCATCAAGGTCTAAAGAAAATAAGGGATACAAAGTCTAAAGACAAGGAGTAGAACTTAAAAACCCATAAGCACAGTGGAATTAGAGGTTAATATCTTATATGTAATTTAATTGCAGTACCCAAATATCATTGTTTGAATAGTGCTTCAAGTGGGATGATATTCAAAACAACAGCACTGTTTGCTTTCTGTTTATACCGTTTGATGTCTGTGTTCCAGATAGTCTGTCAGTCTGTGTGTTAGTGGTGGGGATGTTTCGTTGAGTCTTACTGCCGGTTACATTTTTACACCAGTAGGTGGCGACAAGTGATCTCTTTATTAGTGAGTCATTGACTTAATCACTTAAGGATTTGTTCAAAAACACTGTTGCATTCAGGAACAAAATAAGGGACCGTCTTTATGAGTGGGTCACTGAATCATTCCCTGAAGGATTCAATTAAAACACTGATCAATTCAGGAACAAAATAAGTGATTTTCTTTACGAGCAAGTTATTGAACCATTCGTTCAATGGTTTCTTCAAAAATGGTTTTATTCAGGTACAAAATATGTGATTTTCTTTATAAATGAGTCATTGATTCATTCACTCAGACAATATTGCTCACAAATACTGATTCTTTCAAGAACATTTGTTATGAACGAGTCACCCATTCACTGAACAAATCTGTTATAATAATAATAATAACAACAATAACATTAATTCAGGGACAGAAAAGATGATACTTGATGAGAGAGGCATTAAATGATACTTGATGAGAGAGTAATTAAATCATTAAACAATACTGATTCATTCCGAAACAAAACTACTGTCAGCTGCTCTACTATCACATGCAGCAGCTGGTTTTGTTTCGAATAGTTTTCATTGGCAGAGCAAAAACAGACAAAGTAACTGGCAATACAACTGTTGGTCTTAATATCAGGTTTGATCACACTCACTTTTGATAAAGCAGTGATTGGCCAATCAAAACCAATCAGTACACAGAGTCATGTAAAAAGTGAAAATCAAATGTTTTGGTATGTTCTTACCATCCACAGAGGCTGAACGGATGCCGTAGTACTGACTGACTCGGGTCATGTAGTCCATGACATACCAGTGCGGCGTATCACTGGACACATTGATCCTGTACTCATTCTGCCCGCCTGCTGATGCTGAATCCGGAGCTATAGCACTGGCGTTGTAGAACTTGTTCTGGAAACCCAGTGATAGGATCTGCTCCAGCTGCAGAAATTAATGTGAGATGTAGTGTTAATGACATGCCATGTCTGAATTTATCTGACATTTTCACATCTCAGATATATGCACTGACCTTACTCAGTCCCGGTGCTGATGCCTGATTTCCCCAGCCCATGGATACGTTAAAAACGTTCCATCCTAAAGAAAAAAAAAATCATTTATTTAATCTCTTAAATTATGAAACCTAGGGTGCGGTTTGCAGGGGAGGATATAGGGCAGTTTTCCCTGCCACTGCTTTTGATATCCCCCCTTCAGGTCATTAATTTTTAGGGGCCAAGCACCGAAGGTGTTCTTCTTTTTCATCTTCTTCCACTCTGTAAGTCTATGGCAGCCCATAGAACCATATTGTAAAAAGTTGTGAAATTCGGCATAGAGCGGACAGTCTGAACATGAATCATGCCGAATTTGGAGTCTCCAACTCAAACCGTCTAGTGCCACCACTTGCCCAAATTTGGACTCATGTTTGTGCTAATGACTTTTGAACCGTAAAGGGCTAGAAGCAATATTTGTTTCCTCTGATTCCTTGGCTCAAAATGATTGCATTCCTTGGCTAGACGAATGCATCTTATAACATATTTTTCCATCATAAAATTTTCCACCATTTTGAATTTCTCAAAAAAACTACTTTTTCAAACTCCTCCTAGACAGTTTGTCTGATTTTGACAAAAAACAAACAAAAAACAAACACTGAAACCAAGTTGACCAGTCAAACTGTTTCTGAGTAACGTGTGAATTTCATTTATTTAATCTCTTAAATTATGAAACCTAGGGTGCGGTTTGCAGGGGAGGATATAGGGCAGTTTTCCCTGCCACTGCTTTTGATATCCCCCCTTCAGGTCATTAATTTTTAGGGGCCAAGCACCAAAGGTGTTCTTCTTTTTCATCTTCTTCCACTCTGTAAGTCTATGGCAGCCCATAGAACCATATTGTAAAAAGTTGTGAAATTTGGCATAGAGCAGACAGTCTGAACATGAATCATGCCGAATTTGGAGTCTCCAACTCAAACCGTCTAGTGCCACCACTTGCCCAAATTTGGACTCATGTTTGTGCTAATGACTTTTGAACCGTAAAGGGCTAGAAGCAATATTTGTTTCCTCTGATTCCTTGGCTCAAAATGATTGCATTCCTTGGCTAGACGAATGCATCTTATAACATATTTTTCCATCATAAAATTTTCCACCATTTTGAATTTCTCAAAAAAACTACTTTTTCAAACTCCTCCTAGACAGTTTGTCTGATTTTGACAAAAAACAAACAAAAAACAAACACTGAAACCAAGTTGACCAGTCAAACTGTTTCTGAGTAACGTGTGAATGAATTTGTCGAAGAGTTCACCAAAGTGATGTGAGACTATATCTCTGCAGTGCTTTAGCATTTCCTGCACAGTGTCATCCAGTGGTCAGGAGATATTTTTGCTTATAGCTTCTGAACGGTTTGGCCAAAAAATCACTAGACTGGTCTCTTTGCATGGCAGCCATTTTGGGCATCTGCCATTTTGAATTTTGACAAAAAATGCCATATTTTATGAATGCATTGGCATATCGTTACGCAACTTGGCATGTGTCTACTCAACCACCTCCTTGTGGTCAAAAATTATAATGAAATAAAAAAAAACACATTTCTAAACATTTCATGATTCCTTGGATCATGTTGAGAACATCAATATCAATTACGGCATAATCGGCCAAACTTCCTTTCTGGCATTTTGATTTATGTTGAAAAACTACTTCTCCGAACTCCTCCTAGACCATTGGTCCAATTTTCACCAAATTTGCCTCCAAATTTTCACCAAAGTTGATAGATTAAATATTTTTCATTTACCGCATCAACAATTTGATGGCATGATGCCAAACTGCATCTGTGGCTTTATATCTCTGCAAAGCTTTGACATACTGACACCAAACTTTATGTGTGTCATCATCACCTCACACTGACCACAACCCATCGATCTGGTAGCATCACCACCTATTGGTAAAAAGTGATAAACCATTAATATGAAGCCATTAATCATTAATAATGGAATTTCAAAAAATGCTTATAGCTTATAAACATTTTTGTCTCTTGTCATGTGACTGGTCTTGTTAGATTCATTGGATTATGCCGAGATCATCGATACCAATTATGCCATAATCAGCTGAACTTCCTGCATTTTGATTTATGTTGAAAACATACTATTTCGAACTCCTCCTAGACCATTGGTCCAGTTTTCACCAAATTTGAACCACATCATTCTTCAGACCATGCTGGCAAAAGGATCAGGACGAGAACATTGATACCAATTATGTCGTCATAAGTTGAACTTCCTGTCTTATTATATTGATAAACAATTAAATCATACTACTAATGATTGATTTTATGATTTTTCAGCCAGTTTGAGTAAAATCACCTTAAAATGTCTGATCCTCCCTGCCATGCTTGTTACATTTTGTTCTCTGCATCATAAGCAGCCCATTAAAACATGCACAACATCACAACTTTTTCTGAACTAAGATGGAATGAAAATAATACATAAGAGAGATGGCTTAAATGTGTTCAAAATGTTTGACAGTTTATTTATACTTCATGAGTCCTGTAAGTTCTATAAATAAATTTATAGTAAGTTAGTTAATGGTCAAAATTTAATTCAGTTGATTAAACTAAACTTCTAAATTAAAAATTCAATAATGACATTCAAATATCCCCCCTTCTTTCATTTTCTTTCTTTCTTTCTTTCATAAATCACTCTCTAATGAAACCTATATTAATAAAAGTAAGTAAACACAGTCTCACCTGTAGGATTAGCAGAGTCACCTAAAAAAGTAAAATAAAACAAAAGTGAAACAACAGGAAAAAAAATTAAAATTTTGTTTTCTTCAGTCTGTTACCTGTGTACAGTAAATGTAAAGTTAAAGTCATGTTGATAAGTTGTGAAATTTAAGCCACTTACCACAGCCGTCGGTATCTTTGGTCTTCTGATAACGGCATGAGCAGCGCACTGATCCCGGCATGTTCACACATTCAAACTTGGCATTGGGACAGGCCGAGGGGGCCAGACACTCATTAATATCTGTGGGTGAAATAAAGCATGCGTGACTGCAAGCGTGCCTCAGAGAGTGACTGTTAGCATGTACATTGTTGTGGCATACCTTCACACTGTTTTCCATCACCTGTGTAGCCACGCTTACATTTACATGTGTAGTTGTAGCCGGTGCTGGTACAGTCTGCCATCTCATGACAGGGGAAGGGGAACGGAGGGAGGCAGAAGTCTGTGGGACACGGTTAGACAAACTTGGTTTAAGAAAAAAAGACTATTATGGATCTAAAATCTCATTTGAAGCTGTTGCAATGAAGAATAGCAAAATAAGTGTGCCTTTTAAATAACTACTGACCATTTTCAAAGCACTTGTATCCTTGTTTGTCCTGGTATACAGTCGGATGAGGGCACGGTCCACATGTGAACAGGTCTCCTTCTTTCGGTCTTATGCATTCCACACCAGGAAAACAGGGTTTGCCTTTACACACATCTACTCTGTTATCACAGTACTTGCCACTGAAACCCGATGGACAAAGACATCCCACAATCTAGATGTAGACACACAGAAAAACATGCTTGTCTATGTTTAGGAAGCATTACATATTATTACCCAGAACACCACAGCACACAACTGAACGCCACATACTGATTAACATAGAATTCACCTGGAATTTATTTACACTCTAAATAAAGCTGTAAGTAAAATAAAATAAACAAATAAAAAAACTGAACTGAACTTAACTAAAATAAAATAAAATTGCCAATATATATTTTTTGGCAAATATTGTGCACTATACTAATTAATTAATCAGTTTTTGATTTTTTCATGATATATACACTACAGTTAAAAGTTTTGGGTCATACATTTTTTTAAAAGAAACAAATACTTTTATTCATTAAATTGCATACATAACTGAGACATGTATAATGTTAAAAATATTTCTTTTTCGAATAAACACTGTTCTTTTTTAACCTTTCTATTCATCAAGAATTCCTGATGTATATAAATATTAAGCACCACAAGGGTTTTAAACATTGGTGATAATAATAAGAAATGTTTCTTGAACAGCACCACATTAGAATGATTTCTGAATGATCATGTGTCGTTGATGCTGAAAATTCAACATTGCATCACTCGAATAAATTACATTTAAAAATAATTCAAACAGAAAACAATTATTTTAAATTGTAATAATATTTCACATTATTACTGTTTTTACTGTATTTTTTTATATCATCACACTTAATTTCAATCTAAAGCTTCTCTGCATGTTCACCTGAAACTTTCCCTGCAGATGGTTCTCAACCACGCTGTCGTACTGGCATCTTCCTCCATTCATGCAGTTACAGAGCTGCAGAACAGGGGTGATCACGGAGCTGGATGTTTGATCGCTCACTTGAACTGTCAGATTGACTGGCTGAATACCAGAAGGGGTCCACGTGAAGATACCATCACCTTCAGAACACAAATAAACCAATGAAATACCGATGCACCAAAATGTAGAGCATGCATGGCATTAGTTTTACAGACATTAGAGTTAAGAGTATACTGCTTTAGACATAGACCTAACAGATGATCTCACTGACATTTGTGTATTACTTTGTAAGCAGACTAAGTTTATAAAAAGTATGCTTTGCAATAAATCATACCGCTGCCAATGGTGACCCGTGGAGAGCGCGGTAAGGCAATGGAGAAGGTGATTGGGTCTCTGTTTGGATCCTGGGCCTTGAACTGAACTCTAACTGTACTATTGACTTTACACATAATAACAAATGGCTCTGTCACAATGGGTGGCAGGTTTCCTGTTGAACACAAGCAAAGGGAGAGAGTCGTTCAAATGTCCTAGACAGTCAATGAATGAATTTATGAATGAGTGAATGAAAGAATCAATGAATTATTGTGACTAACAACAGGAACATTTTATCATTCACAATTGTAAAACCCATATTAGAAGAATTTAAAAAGAAATGTCTGAGTTCAAATTGAGATCTCTTTGGTGCTGTAATACACTGTGCTAAAAATCTGAGCGCAGCTTGAAATACTGTTAAGGTGTCTTCTTAAGTCTTTTTTCAGGAGGATAATCTAAGATGCAGTAGACGTAAGTCTCATTTTGTTCTCCATTTAATTTCATTAGGAACAACTTTTTGATTTTTCTTTCCCAAGTGATAAGCATAAAACAGTACCATTCAAAAGTTTGGGGTTCGTAAGAATTATTATAATTTTTTTTAAAGAAATTGATACAGTATTTTCGCATTATATTCATTAAAACTAGGAGTAAATATATTCATAATGTATGAAATCTAAAATAATTATATTCCAAATATATGCTGTTCTTTTGAAAGTTCCATATGTATATGTGTATATATGTATATATAGTGGTTTTGACAAAAATATTAAGCAGCACAATTATTTGCACATTGATAATAATAAGAAACATTTCTTGAGCAAATGATTTCTGAAGGATTATGTGACTGAAGACTGGAGTAATGACTCTGAAAATTCAACATTGCAACACATAAATAAATAACATTTTCAAATATATTCAACTAAAACAACAGTTATTATAAATTGTAATAATATTTCACAATATTACTGTTTTTACTGTATTTTTGATCAAATAAATACAGCCTTGGTGAGCATAAGAGACAGAACATTCAAACATCTTGCCAACCTCATTTTTTAGTTTAGGTTTTAGGTAGGTTAATATGTTTTTGTGCTTTAGATGAAGGTCAGTTGCTAACCGTAAATTTGTGCTTGGCTCCGAAGCTGCTGCTGGTCTTTCTGAACATCCTGGCCGAGGATTAGGTTTCCTGTGGCCAGGATGTCATGCACACACTGCATGTTGCCCTGGCAGGTCTGACTGTGTCTGGCCAGCAAGTCTGGGCTCACTGAGGACATCAGTTGCTCTGTCATGACGGGACTGAATGGAGCACTAGGAGGCTCTGACAACAGAAGACTCTCTGGAGCAGGAACTGCCCCTGTGGAAAACAATCAGACAAGGAAGAAACCATAAGTACAGTGACCAATAATGAAATCTTAAAGGAATATATACAGCATTCCTTTTTTCCCTATAATTCAGAGACAGTTCTGAAGGATCCTAATATGAATTTTCTTAGTATTTCAACAAAAAAAAATTCTTTAAACTAAACTAAAATATTTGATTTCTTTATTTGAACTGTCCAGCAGCAACAAATTATTTCAGTATAATACAGTAAGAAATAGTCAAAAATATTGTGCATAAGTTCCGATTTATCCAGTAGGAACTTATTCGATTCTTACAGGATTCCATTATAGGACTGGTTCCAAATTATGATTCTAACAGGAATCCTGTACATATTTCTTCCATACTATTTGATCCGTGGTACACAATATTAAAAATAGATGAATGCCATAATGGTAAATGCATACCCTTGTGAAAAAGTACACGTAAGGATACTTTTAAAAAAGAGCACTTATTAAGGAAATAATATAGACCTACTGAAATGCAAACGGAATGTAATATTTTGGACACTTGCAACTGCATGCTATTTACAATTAAATGAAAATGTATTATAGTTATTATAGTTTAAATGTTTTTTGACCCACAAGAAGGGCTTAGGAACAACTGTAATTATATGTAATTTCATAATTACTTCTATTGTCTTTGAAATATGGTTAAGATGTACTGCTGAATGTACTGACAAACATTTATGGTAAACTACAATATAAAATGTCATTGCTTTTGCTACTTGTATGTCATGTATTTAAATAGCCTACATTTGCGATGAAGAAGTTGCAACTTAGTAAATTTGAACTATTTTAACTTTGACTGCAATATCAAATAACACTACAGTTAAAATTATAGGCTAATCCAGTACTATATATGTGTTTTAGTCAACACATCAAAATGAGTACTTCTTTAAACATTATTCAAACATAATGATTTAAAATGTACTTTAAAGTAAAACTTTTAATTTGACATTTTTACAAAGTGCACTTTTTAAGTGTACTTATCCCCCAGTTTCAGAGACAAGGCAAGGCTTAAGCCTAGTCCTAGACTAAAATGTAAGTCTGAGCTGTTTCAACTGAAAGAAACTTGCATCTTAAAATATATCAATGCCTTTGTTTTGTGTCAAGATGGACACCAGTAATGTTTTTTTTCGAAGGCACGTTTATAAAAATGACTTAAATGTCCTAATTTAACTATGGCCTAATCCTGGCTTAGTCTGAAAACAGGCCTAAGTGTGTTAAGAAAAAGTCATGAAAGTGTCTGATTTCAAGTAAACTTAAGTGGCCCTTTATTTCTTTAATATTATAGCCTATTATCTGCAAGTACAGTTTAAAAAATATATACTTTTAAGATATGAAGTAGCCACCTACACTACCAGTGCACATTTTAATACAATTAAGCGCACTTCTTTTTCCACAAAGGTATCAGTCACACATTTTTATCAAGTCGCAGTTTCTACAATATTTAACATTTTATTACAAATACTGAATCTAGCTGAAGAGTTCACGCACATGACTGTCCAAAGGGAAGCAGACTCTGTTCAGAGGGGACATTGTTGTTTAGAGAAGGCACCATACGGCCATTGGAGAGCAGGAAGTCATCGGTCCTGTTGGAGCTCCAGTGTCCCAGCAAACCCAGTGTACGGTTGTAGAACCTCTGTGGGACCTCCACCAGAGCGCTGAGCCTCCCAGCATTGCCTCTCCACACGAGCACATACAGGCCCTCACCGTACACCGCTGCGCAGCGGCTCACAGTGGTACAGCGCACTGCAAAGCCCCGCTCGTTTACATGCACCACTCCTGTCAGAACAGCAGAGAGCACTCGGTTAAATCTAAAACAGGAGCTGCTTTAGAAATCCCTACTATATAGTAGGCAAATAAACCCAAAAAAAACAGCATATGAAAGGAGCAGCATGACCGAATTCACAGTATTCATAAAACATTTGCTGAAATGTCAAGATGATTCTGAAGTGCACATCTGATTAACACTAAATGGATACTATCCCATGAGGCCACATGGGAGGATTACCTACTTAGAGAGTATACAATTTCGGACACAGCCAAGTTATGCCTCTTTTACACTTTTAGGTCTGTTAAGTATTTATTTGTGACCCTGGACCACAAAACCAGTCTTAAGTGTAAATTTTAATATAATACATAAGCTTTCCATTGATGTATGGTTTGTTAGGATAGGACAATATTTGGCTGAGATACAACTATTTGAAAATCTGGAATCTGAGGGTGCAAAAAAATCAAAATACTGAGAAAATCGCCTTTCGTCCAAATGAAGTTCTTATTTGCAATGCATATTACTAATCAAAAATTAAGTTTTGATATATTTACGGTAGGAAATGTACAAAATATCTTCATGGAACATGATCTTTACTTAATATCCTAATGATTTTTGGCATAAAAGGAAAATCTGTAATTTTGACCCATACTATGTATTTTTAGCTATTGCTACAAATATCCCCGTGCTACTTAAGACTGGTTTTGTGCTCCAGGGTCACATTTATCATCAAGGTTTTATTTATAACCAGTCAAAGGTGTTTTTCTATGAATGATATAAAATTCTTTACAAAACTAACACTTTAATGGATGAGTTGTGTCGGATAATGAGGGGAAAGCACTTAAAAAGAGCAAGGAAACATGAGAACTCCTGCAAAACTATTTAAAATGCATCCCTGGATGCTTATGCTATGCCATATGTACATTTGTGTTACTTCATAGGTCTGATTATTATTCTAAAATATGGAAAACAGTAATAATAAAGAATTTTGTCTCTGATTATTGTTGTAAATAGAAGGGCAGCATTATTATTTCTTTGCTTCAGCATGCGAAAACCTTGAAATGCTTCTTACCAACAGACACAGGAATGGCCTCATCATTAACCAAGACCTTAAGTCCCTCCCCAGATTCAGCACACCGCCACTCCACCTTTCGAGAAATCATTTTACAACCTTTACATTGTGGACACACTCATTTATTGTGCACGTAGATCTATATTTAATCTGAAATGTCAGACTCACCTTTCCAGCACCCTGATAGAAGGCGGCTAATCGTACCAGAGCAGGCACAAGTTTGGGCTGCCCGTTGACCACTAGAACTTCTGTTTGTCCCTGCAGGGTGAAGATGTTTGATCCCGTGCTGGAGGAGAGACGGACTATAACGTACTCCCCCAAACCTTTGAAGGTATACTCACTCCCGTCAAAGGTAATAAAGTGGAGACTACCGTATACCATGCCTGGATGAAAAAGAATGCAACAGAGACACTTTAAAGATACTTCCTTGTCAATATGTGCTTCAATTCTTTTTTTTTTTTTCAATCAAGCAGTAGTCATAAGGGCTGTAAAAGTGATCGAATCTGACAAAGAAAATGCAATGCATATATTATGTAAATATATAATAATGATGCGCAATACAGGAACCATATCAGTTATACATACTCATTTGCCCTGTATTTACATTTAGATTACCTTTGCTGTCACCTAACACAGCTGATCTTTAAAAACATTATTAATTTAATAATATCATCTTTAGCAAAGCTCAAAATGAATATCTATATTTCGTACTGCTATTTAATGTTGTGATGCATGTAGTATCTAAAATGATTGATTTAAGTTCTTAAGGTTTTGTTTTTAATTTTGTGTAAACTGCATACACTGAAAAACATTTAGTGTAGGATTTACTTTAAACAAATTTCACTCAGAAATTGCTAGTAAATTTCATAAACAATTATGAAGAAATGGTAAGAAACATTCTGAATTAAATGTGAAATTGTGAAGTAGAAAGACTATAGTAAAATAGCACTTTCTTGTAAAATCTACTCCAATACTCTTTGTTTTATTTACAATTTTGAAAAATATATTTACTGTAACATACATCATTTACTGGCCATAACGTGACAATAATTATCGGCTTATTGGTATCAGCTAAAATGTAATATCTGTGCACCCATAATAATAATTTACTACAATACAAAATGTATTACATATTAATTTCTTATCCAAAGTACAATTCTTGACATACTTTCAGATGTTTAATCCATCAAACTCAGATCCCCAATCTAGTTTAAGTGCTGTGCTCCACAATTTGAAAATAATTGTAGATGTCACCAAATTGTGACCAAATTTCAGATTTCTTGATGCGTTGCGTAAGTAAGGAACCCTAATGAAATCAAATCATTTCCAGAGCAAATGTTTACACCCCTGGTAGTCATGCATAAGCGAGTTGACGAGGTCTAGAGCTCTTACCAATGCCTGGTGCTCCCCGGTTCCCAGGTATACTGCTGTCAGAGCTGTTCCAACTGTACCCTTGGCACCGGTCAAGTGGTCTCTTTGCCAAGTAAATGTCACACAGAGAAGACTGAACACAGCACCACTGGAAGGGTAAAAGATCCTTGTCTAGTAACAAAGACAGCATGAAAAAAATCAAATCAATAATCAGGTAACACATGATTACAAGTTCAAATTACAAAGCCTCTGCAAACTTCATATGAAGAAATTATATTTGCAATGGCATTACCTATATGTTGTTGCATCTTGTCCTCAGTAAAGTACCGTTCACTGTATCCAGCCAGCAGGGGGCCCTCTGGATCATATACACATCTCTTTCCTGCCTTTTGTTTGTTATACAGGACAGACTGAAAGACACGGCCCCTGCTGCCCCCCCACCTAAGAGCTCTCAGATCCCTCACTTGTGCCATCTGTTCTGATGGTGGATTCTCAAGGCTAAAAGCCAGGTCCTCCTGCGCTTGAACACGAGTGCAGGGACATGGTGCCAGTCCTAATGCCCATTCTTTAGGATCTGGCTCATTGAAGGCCCATACCTGGCACTGCCTCTGAGGATCCGAGCTGGCTTCAGAAGAGCCTGACAGGTCATACACCAGCTGCCCCAGTTTGCCTGTGTTACCCATGGCAGTCTGGGGTCGATAACGCCCTCCTGGGCCAAACAGGTTGTCTGGTGGCTTTGGAATCTCATTGTGAAAGTTGCTCTTGCCATCAGTGTAGCCTATAAGAGCGTTATGATTGGTCCTCTGTCCTGGACCCCAGTTCATGTCACTGTAGCGGAGCAGAGCAAATGAACGTAGACCATCTGTGGTCAGAATGCACTGGAAGGTGTTGGTCTGTGGAGGACGTTAGGATGATTATTATAAGACAAACAAACATTTAAAGGCCTTTAAAACAGGACCTACTTGCCAGGATAAAAGTATTTTAACTTTGAAATATCTGTCTTAAGAACCCCATGGTCTGTTCCATTCCATTCTGTGTAGCTGTTTTTGAAAACAAGAATGCATCCTGCATGAACGGCCTCTTAGTCATTGCTAAAAACAATTCCCAGGATTTTTCTAACAATACAAACTAGGACAGAGAGTGGGGGTTTGGGTGGGGACAGCAACACTATACCAAGTCCATAAATTGACTACCCATATCAGGAACTAATGAGAGAAAGGATATAGCTTTCCTATTGTGTAAGATGAGACCATAACCCACAATTTTGTTTCCACTATAGACTGAAATAATTTTTATGTTATTGTTTATGCAACGTTTATGTTCTGTAGTGTGCTTTCCTCATTTGCCTTGCGATGTCATTTTAAATTGATATGTGATTGGTTGCTAGAATGTTGCCTGGGTGTTCTGGGAATATTATGGCTTCTTATTGGCACAAGAAGTCATAAGAGTTTGCCCCTAGATATGGTCATTTTAATGTAAATGTATGATTTTTTTCACCAATTGTATCATCTTCCAGGCAAAAGTAATACGTCTGATTGCTTAGAAAAATAATAGCACACCTCTCCTCAACAAGCCATGCTATTTGTGTACAGTGGTGGACAGTAACGAAGTTTTACTACGTTACTGCACTTAAGTAAATTTTTTAAGTATCTGTACTTTACTGGAGTAGTTTTTTTTTGAGTAACTTTTACTTTTACTTCACTACATTCCAAAGCATAAGATCGTACTCTTCACTACATTTCATAAAACTTATTGTTACTCCTTATAATATATCACGAAGCGGTGTCTGATTCATGAACGAACTGATTCTTTTCAATGAACCCGTTAAATCGGTTCGCAAATCGCACCAAACAATTCATTAACGAATTGGAATGATCTGATTGCAGCTGTTCTCGAGTCGACAACTCACTGATTCAAATGACCCGTTTAGTGTGAGTCTCCAGTGAACTGAATTCACAAGTAAGAACCGGGAGATCTTGTGAGCGCAAGCGTCTGATACTGTTAAAAGTAAGTTACTAATGTCGAATTGTATTATTAATTATTGTAACTGAAAATCATATTTAGGTCAAAGCTGTCAGTTGTTTGTGAACTAAATCTGCTGTAAAGGGTGGTCTATTTAAGCCCACTTGAAATGCTTGAATGCAGACACATTAACATCAGAGTCTCTATGTTTTAGGTAAAAAAAAACATTAAAATAACACAGATTAAATTAAATAACTCATGCACGCTCATCTTCCCCGCTGCTGTAAAGTTAGCAGTTTTACTAAAATACTATGCATTTAGCCCTATGCGACGTCTGTTTTTATATTGTTTGTCAGCACACATAGCCTAAGTTACTATGTATCTGGATCAACTAGCCGTGTAGAAAAATGTTTATTCATAACCATGCTGAAAATAAGTCAATAATGTTAGCTGATGCTACCTGTCTAGCTAACGAGCTTGCTGGTGCTAAATTGAGGTATTTTTTTTTAAATAAAGTCCAAATATTTTTATGCAACCACCTAGATAAATTACATCTCAGGGAAAAGAAAGGATGTGATGTTCAGAACATGGTAACTACAGTAATTATCAAAGTGGGAAGTGATGCCCTCTGGGGGCATTTGGCCAGGGGTGTTTTTACACCACAGACAAGGTTTGAGAAGAACAAAAATCATTATGAAAATCTAATTATATCTTCCTTATTATTTTCATTATTTCCTTATTGGTTATTTTGGGAAAATCCCAGGCATTTTGAGCAGTAGGATTATAAAAAAATAAAATATAAAATTAAATGATAGAAGTAGCCTATATAAAATTGCAAAATAGACATTCATCTATCGGTACTTTTTACTTAAGTACATAAAAAATCAAGTACTTTTGTACTTTCATATTTCCTTATTGGTTATTTTGGGAAAATCCCAGGCATTTTGAGCAGTAGGATTATAAAAAAATATATGCCAATATAAAATTAAATGATAGAAGTAGCCTATATAAAATTGCAAAATAGACATTCATCTATCTGTACTTTTTACTTAAGTACATAAAAAATCAAGTACTTTTGTACTTTCAAAATTGATAACGGAGTACTTTTACTTTTACTGCAGTAATATTTTACTATACGGATATGTACTTTTACTAAAGTACTTGATTTGTGTACTTCGTCCACCACTGTTTGTGTATCATTCATCGTCCATGTCCGCAGTACAAATGGTGTAGGATCAGTTACATGCTAAAGTTTAATACTTAGGTTTAGTTTGTTCAAATCACTAACTCTAATGATGAGCAATATTAATAATATTAGTAGTGATGCTTGTAGTAGCAAACACTCTTAATTATAGCTACTGTTGCTGTAGTTCCCTTTGTGTGTATTCATTCATCTAACACTCACCTCAGAGAAGTTGATCTTTTGATAGGACACAGGCAAAACGTGATCCCATGTGATTTTCAGTATCCAGGCTGGGGAAAAGGGGGGTTTGCCTCTTTGAGTCTCAAATTTGCTAACATCTTGTGTTGCTCGTTGAAATATTGCCTCAGCATAGATGTCAGATACATTGAGCAGACTGTATTCCTGTTGGACAGAAAGGGAGAATGTTCAAGATTTCCTTCAAGGTAATTACCACAAAAATAAATAGTTAGATTTCTACAAAAAGGGAAAGTTTTACTTGAGTGATACTTAAAAATGGTTAAATGTTAAATTAATGTTGAAATCATTTCTACAATATGCATTAATTAATCTCAATATGCACACCATTTGTTTAAAAATAGTAATTTTATTACTGGTACAGCACCCACATAACCAGGTCAACAAATCACAGAAATTCAACTACCAAAATAATATTTTTTACATTATTAATACAGCATAATAATAATAAAAACATCACAGTAGAATCAAAGCCACAAAACGTTGCATTATTTATTGCAATGCTAACCTGGTATAGCAGTTTTCCATCGCCAAGGGTAAGGTCAGCATCGTCCCAGAACGCAGCCAGCATGGGATGGCCCTCATTACCATTGAAACCCTCTGGGAATGGAGTAGGGAGCAACAGTTTCTCATTCTCACTGACCGACTGGAACTGCACCAAGCCATTATCTGAAAACTGAGAATGTTCATATATCAAGAAACTATTAACCTTTAAAATGTGAACAGAGGTAAGCCTAACTGTAAGTAGCCACTGTGTTTCCCATAACAGCTATGTATGGTATAGTAGTTTGGTTATTTCAGATATATTACGCTGCTCACCATTATATTGCTTTTAAAACAAGAAAAGTAAATTGTGGATGCTTACAAACAGCCGCTCATATATTTTGCCCATGAATGGAAAGCCTGCAGGAGGAGAGATGTATGGAGAATTTCCATCTGCCTCTGTCTTTGGCAACCAAGCATCACCGGCTTCCTCTCCAAATGGATACAGGTCACTTTCTGTGAAAATATATAAAAATGCACCCCATGGGGTCAAGGTTTGGCTGGTTATCATGGGCATTTAGCCACTGCTCAATACACCATCTGGTCCAAAAAAAAAAAAAACTTGTGTGATTATGTTGACCAGTACACAACATAACAAGTTGGCATTCTCTGTCTGGAAAATAAGTTTGAGGTAAGTTTAAGTTCATTAAGTTTAAGATATGACAGGAATCTCAAGTCATATGAGTGTGCATCATTTACTTGCACCAAAGTATTTTAGCACCAAAGTGGCAAATGTCAGAGAGACACACAAAGAGACAGAGAGAGAATGAGAAAAAAATAAATAGAATTTTTATATAGAAATATTGCATTCATGATTGTAATATAATACCCCACCCATTGGCGGCAGCTGTGGGCAGTGGCTATCTCTTGTAGAGCAGGCACAGCTGTAAGATCCTATGAAATTGGTACATATTCTGTTGCCATAACACACGTCAGGAGTCACACCGCATTCATTCCGGTCTATGCATCCATCCATTCCATGCCCATTTCTGGTTGAGGCATCCCATCCGTTGCCACACTGGCACTGAAACCCACCTACGGAGTTGTAGCATGTGGCAGCAGGATGGCATCCACCCTTATTGGACTGGCATTCATCTAGATCCACACAAAGAGACCCTAGTGCAATAAGACCTGGTGCACATACACATACATAAGATCCAGGGGTATTGATGCATTGGCTTGACTTGTGGCAACGTAAGGGTGATTTGGAACACTCATCAATGTCTTTACAGTATGTCCCATTTCCAGTGTAACCTAAACCACACTGGCATGTAAATGAGCCCACTGTGTTCCAGCATCTTGCCATGGGGTGGCAGGTAGAGTTATTCGCACATTCATTATTATCGATGCAGGTACCATTTTCCTCATGATGTCCTAGTGGACAAGAGCACTGGTAGTATCCAGGTTTATTGATGCATACCTGATCGGGACGGCAAATTCTGTTCAAAAGGCATTCATCTATATCTGTACATCTTCGGCCCTGAGCTTCGTAACCGGTTGCGCATGGACACTGGAAAGACCCTGCTGTATTTACACATACAGCGTTGGCAGTGCAAGGACTGTTATTTGCTAGGCATTCATCAATGTCTTGACACTCGGTTCTGTTAAGAACGTAACCCAAGTTGCAGTTACATTCATAAGACCCAGGGATATTGACACATGTAGAGTGAGGTTGACATATGGATTCATTCTTTTCACACTCATCTATGTCAAGACACCTAGTGTGATTGCTCCAGAATCCTTTGTGACAAGCACAGTAAAATGAGCCAACTGTGTTAATGCAAGTCCCATGAGTGCAGAGTGGGCCGAACTCTGGGTGTGAGCACTCATCTATATCCTCACATCGAGTACTACTGGTACCATTAGAGGAGAATCCATGATCACAAAGGCACAGAAATGAACCTTCAGTGTTGACACAGACACTGTTATCTGAACATGTAGAATTGTTCAGGCATTCATCAACATCCTCACAGACTGTCTGATTGCCTGCATACCCATCCCAACATTCACAGAAATACCATCCTGCTGTGTTTTGGCAGTTGGAGGCATTTGGGCACTGTGCTTTCCCTGTGGCACATTCATCAACATCCAAACACAGAGAGTTGTTTGAGTAAAGGAAACCACTGTTACATGAACAATTATACCCTCCCTCTTTATTGTGGCAGGTGCTGTTGTCAGGGCAAGTAAAGGTTCCTACACTGCACTCATTTATGTCTTCACAGTGTGTCCCGTTGTAATGGTAACCTCCCCAGCAGTCACAATGAAAGGACCCTGCTGTATTGAAACAGTGGGACAACTCTGGGCAAGCCCCTGTTTGTTTACATTCATCTATATCCTTACAGTCCCTACCATTCCCAAGAAACCCTTCAATGCAGAAGCAATAGTTTGACCCACGGATGTTTTTGCACTCAGCATGGGTGTTGCATGCATTGGTTACATTCTTACAGTCCTTCTCATTCACACAGGTACCCAAACCATAGACTAGACCAAGGGTGCATGTGCATGTATATGTTCCAGGAAAGTTTTGGCAGGTCATGTTGTTCCCACAGATTGAGGGTGGCAAGCACTCATCCACATCCTCACAAGTAAACCCATCTCCTTGGTATCCCTCCTTGCACTTGCAAATGTAGGATCCCTCTGTGTTGTTGCACATGGAAAGACGGCTGCAGTTATGAGGCAAAGTTGAGTTTTCATTACACTCGTCCACATCGTGGCAATCAAACCCAGACCCGGTCATGCCAAAGGGACAGGTACACTTGTAGGAGCCAGGAGAGTTAGTGCAGCTGGCAGCTGGATGGCATCCTCCATGTTGGGATTGGCACTCATTAATGTCTATAAGTCATCCAAAATGGGACAGGGTCAGGGTCAGGAAAAAATCCCTAAAAGACTGAGAAGAGAGTCTTCAAGCAAGCAAAGAGGTGCAAAAATGAATTATGAAATGGAATAAAGACTTACCAGAGCAGTTTTTTCCATCACCAGTGAAGCCGTTGAGACAGGAACACAGGTGACTGCCGATTGTGTTGGCACACTGTGCAAACTTGCTGCAGTTATTGACTCCAGATTCACATTCATCCACATCTGAAAGGTTAGGAAAAGAGGAATGCGAGAAGAAAAAATTGAAAGAATACTACGATTCCCTGGCTAACTGAACCCAGGAACTTGGCTTATGTAAATATAAATGTGGTTTTATAATTGCATGTGTATTGCACATACCTATGCATTCTGTTCCGCTAAGAGTGTAACCCACTTTGCAAATGCAATCAAAGGATCCTGGGTTATTGACACATTGCGTCTCTTCCTTTGGGCACACATTCTCTTCACATTCATCGATGTCTGAGCAAGTAAGTCCATCCCCTTTGAATCCCACATCACACACACACTGATGCTCTGAAGGTGAAGGATGACACAGTCCATGTGGATGGCAGGCAGGATCACATTCACGACTAGGGAGAACACAAGTGTTGTTGTATGCTACTGTGCCATTCAGACAAGAACAGACATACGCTCCAGGGGAATTGACACATACAGAGATGTCTGGGCAAGTATTATTTGAAAGGGCACATTCATCCACATCTGTACAGGTAGAACCATCTCCCGTAAAGCCCTGGTGACATATGCACAAGAAGTCACCAGGATAATTGTAGCAGGTGGCATGTAGATGGCACATATCCACAATTGAACATTCATTTATATCCTCACACGTAATGCCATTTCCTGAGAACCCATGATTGCAGGTGCATGAAAAGGAGCCTGCTAAATTCAAGCATGTGGCATTCTGATGACAAGGTTTCTGCTGTTCACATTCATCAATATCAAAGCAGTCTAAATTGTCAGTGATTTGACTGAAACCTGTTTTACACTGGCATGAATATGACCCTTCCGTGTTTGAGCACTGCTCATTGATACCACAAGCCTTTTCAGGTATCTGGCATTCATCTATGTCCTGGCAGGTGGTACGATTGACTAGAAGAAAGCCTGAAGGACAAACGCAAGAGAAAGACCCCTTACTGTTGACACATTTTGCTTTGTTCCTGCAGCCACCGTAATCAACAAGACACTCGTCCACATCTGTGCACTGCGATACACCATCCCCTGTGTATCCCACCATACAGCTGCAGTTGTATTTCCCTGGTACATTAATACAGTGTCCATTAACATGGCACCGCTTTTCTATTGCACACTCATCCACATCCTCGCATATTAACCCATCACCTTCGAAACCAGCTACACATGCGCAGATGAATGAACCAGGTAAGTTTTCACAAGAGGCGTAAGCACTGCAATGTCCTGTGGCACATTCATCCACATCCATACACTGGGTTTGACTAAAGCTGTAGCCTGGACCACAGTCACAGAAGAATGAACCTGCCGTGTTGACACATGCAGCGTTTGCTGGGCAAATGTTATTGGTGGCACATTCGTTGGTGTCAGTACACTTTGTACCTGTGCCCAGGAACCCTGGGCGGCAAGAGCATTGATAGCTTCCTAGCAAATTGGTACATATTGCGTTGGGGTCACAGTTGTTCTTTCTGTCACACTCATTAATGTCTACGCATGCCAAGCCATTCCCCACAAATCCATCAGGACAAATACAACGATATGAGCCTGGCAAATTTGTACATTCAGCAAATGAGCTGCAGAGGTTGATTTCACATTCATCGATGTCCTCACATGTCTGTCCGTTGCTTTGGTAGCCATTGTTGCAGAGGCAGGTGTAGGTTCCTGGCAGGTTCTTGCAACCTTTGTACCCAAAGAAAGCAGAGCACACACCAGGAGTCTCTGAGCACTCATCAATGTCTAGGCAGAGATAATTTCCATTGCCTTTGTAGCCAGAGTTGCATGTGCACACGTAGGAGCCAGGGTTGTTGGTGCACGTGGCATTCCAGTGGCAGATTCCCGGTCTTGTGCACTCATTATCATCAGTGCACTGAAATCCATTTCCAGTGAAACCAGACTTGCAACTGCAGTCTCTTCCTCCATCTCTGTTGGTGCAAAGCGCATTATCATGGCATCCACCATTATTAGTTTGACATTCGTTGATATCTTGGCATTGGAAACCATCACCAGAATAACCATTTTGGCATGAACAGGTGTAACTGCCCAGAGTGTTACTGCAGACTGCTTTTGCATGGCAGCTGTGTAGACCAGTTGTACACTCATCGATGTCCTGGCACTGCACTCCAGAGCCCCTGTACCCCATTCGGCACATGCAGAGAAACTTATCCTCACGTGTTTTGAAGCAATCTGCATTGGCATGGCATATGCTCCCTGCAGCTGCACAGTCACTGAGATCTGCAACTGTGTAGACAGAATGGATAAGAGTTGGGTAAGTCTGGCAATAAGTGACTGCGTTCTGTACTGTGAGTTGATCAAAAATAGAGAACTCTGATCTTGACCATGTTTCTCACCTGCAGATGTGTGCCTGAGCATATAACACAGGCAAAGCAGATACAGCAACAGACTCCTGCAAGAGAAAGTCAACAAATATGAAGACAGTCAACAAAAATCAACACTAAAGCTAGAGTTTCAGTAGTTGATTTTCTGTGAAGGCCTTATGTAAAAAAAAATTTTTTAACAGGGTATCAACATGGCACCACCTTTTGTTGTGGATTATGACTCCTTAAATGGGAAGACAACTTCTTGGTGTGAGTAATTAGGTGAATTCCTATTCCTATATGCATGTATACACTCTAAAAAATGCTGGGTTAAAAAGGGACAAACCCAGCTATTGGGTTGTTTTGACCAAGCAATTGGGTTGTTTTGACCCAGCTATTGGGTTGTTTTGACCCAGCAATTGGGTTGTTTTGACCCAGCAATTGGGTTGTTTTGACCCAGTGGTTGGGTTGTTTTGAACCCAACCGCTGGGTCAAAACAACCCAATTGCTTGGTCAAAACAACCCAATAGCTGGGTTTGTCCCTTTTTATCCCAGCGCTGGATTATATTTAACCCAGCATTTTTTAGAGTGTATCTTTACATCTATAGAGTTACATCTATCAAGATGAATCAGTTTACAGAGGAATTGTGATTACTTTGTTCTAAGCTTCAATTCATGGGCCCAAAAAGGGATGGACATGCCCAAAGGACCTACTCATTCCATGGAAAAATAACTTTGTTAGACTCGAACAAAGAAACCTACGACATCCTACTGCTCTTGAAGAAGTAATTTGTACTACCATTTTGTCATCTCTAATATCCATTGTCAGCTTTCTCTGCTTTTACTTTACAAAGTAAATTTCAAAATGATAGCATTTCACATTATAGCATAGCTCTCTAAATTTGCATTGATTCATTGACGTGATTATATATGGAATGTTCTATTTTCAAATAAAGACTGGTATCACTGAGAAAAAAGATAGTGTGAAACAAAGAGTTTCTCAAGTTTGGTAACTAAAGTCAACAAGGAAGATGTCCTGAATAGGAAAAATGATGACAATGGTCCCTGATCTCTGATTGGATTACATGCTGGGAAGTTTTTCTTCCGTGTGGGTCAGATTCAGTCATTGTTTGTCTGATGGATTCTACTGTATAGAAATCCATGTGGTGCATCAGAATCAAATTACATCAAGACATGTCTTTAGCCTACTAACTTACTGGAAAGAACATCCTTCTCAACATCACAACATGGCTGAACATCATTACATATTTAACATTACATATTGGAATTGTGTTACAACTAAAATTGACAATTGTTATGTAATGTAATATAAAGTATTTTCTATAATCTTCCTAGACTGTCCATATCAACATATCAAATTGAATGTTCTCAGCATTCAGAACATACACATTCATAATATACTGTAAATAGCTCATGTGTATCATCTGGAACTCATAGTATGATTAGAGTAAACTGTTATTTGCTCAGTTCTGTATTTGTAATCTCAAAATAAATCATGAGAGATAATTTATAGATCTTTTTAGACAGATTTAGCGCACAGCACTTTTACAGAAACAAGCCAACAAATTCCATTTTTACTGTAAAGTAACCTGACAAACAAAATGATCCATTTAAATCAGTACTTACAGCATATCTCACAGACGGCTGGTTGTCCTATAAGGTGGACATTAGTACACAAAGTGACTGGGTCCTTCTCAGGATTCTGAAGGTATGTGACTTCCCTTCTCTAAGGACTCTTCTGCCCAAATTACAACACTTTGTCCTTCCTGGTACAAAGCATAATGACCCATCTCAGCACCTGAGACATCCTAAACCAGCATAATAGGTAACACCCAGATATTCCTATGATTATGTTTCTCTCTCCTAGTAAGTATACTACTCCCATTGGGCTTTAACTTGCCTCTGGGTGTAAAATAAAGGCTGGGACAATAAAGAGCAGCATTCAATAGTCAGTGTTTTGTGTTGAGAGAACCTTTACCTCTTACACAAATACTAGATTATTATTACAAGGGATGGACTAGGACTACAAATCAGCCCTCGATTTATAGTTTAACGGCATGATAGCTCTCTGGTGGATAAGCATCACAAATATATAATAAAAAGCATTTGGTTCAATATTCATTATATACTGGAAGTGTATTTCTGTATGGCCCTATGTTAGATGCTTTCTTATAATTTAGCTGAAATATAATTAGGTTAGTTTTACTTTTGTCCCATTGTCTTATTGCCTAGAGAGTAACCTAAAGTCACCATGAAATCAAAATGTACAATTCTTATTTGTATGGAATTTTGCAGTCTTTATTATTCACGTTATTAATAATATCTAGCTGTGCATTAAACGAATTTAATGCGCGACGTGGAGGCCAGGATTAATTTCTTCCGCATCACATCCAACGCCTTCGTTGCTAATTCCAAAACATAATTTTAAACATAGTAACAGAGGCTTGAGCCGTAGATAGCAGACTAATACAGTTAATCACTAAGGCCCTGTTTACACTAGTGCATTTTCGTTTTAAAATGGCGACCCACATGAAAAAATACTATAATAATTTATAGTAAATACCAGTGGCGTAACTACAGACAGTGCAGACAGTGCAGCCGCACTGGGGCCCGCAACGCATATTACTATATTAAATATAAATATAAATATTAATAATACAATATAATTAATGGCGAGAGTCTTCACAGCAGTGAATAAATATATCAATTGGCATCTCATGTGCTTTAATGGTCTAGTGCAGAGGTACTCAAGTTCAGAGGCCAAGGGGTTCCCATTTAAACCACATAAAATGCGAAGGGTCACAAATTACGATTTGCATCATCAGACTTTATTTAAGACAATATTTGCACTAACCCTAACTGATTTAGAAATGCAGTTTATTACTTATCTAAGTCTTTCTTGTCCTTAAAATAACAGTAAACATGATTTTTTTTTAAAGAGTAAAAATCTGGAACAAAAAATTGGGTTAAAGGTTTGTTTTGCGATATTGATGCAAAAAAATTGCATTCATACTCAAAGAGAGTATTAAACAAGGTCAAAATGCTAAAATGCTGAGCAAATATAGTTCACGAATTTCTTTAGAAAGAAGTATTATTTTTTCATATTTAAGCCCAAAAAAGGCCAAAGTGCAAATCACTGAGCGCTAAACATATGTGATCTGTTTCATTCATACTGGACGCCAGAGGGCGCACTCGCACGGAAACTCCACATACACATTACAGAAGTGAAAGAACTGATGACGCTCCAGGAAATCCCTGTGACTAAATAAAAAGAAGATAAATGCTTAAACCAGGGACCTTGCTAGGGTTGGGAGAGATAAGGGGCTTAACCCTGGTGTATATATTAAATTAAAAAAAAAACTCTGCCATAATTTATTTAAACTACATTTTTTTCATACTAAGTAAAATTTTTATCCATTAATATATTTATTGACATATCACTTTCTGATATAAAATTATAATTTAACTTCATTTGGAGTATTTCGTTATTCCACAGTGCACATTTCTTTATATTATGCCTAAAATGTGTTTTAATATCACTATTAATAAGGATTGTATGATCTAATATCGGTCTTTAAATGCAAGATATTTCAAGTGTACCTGAGGTATACTTGCAATAGTTCCACTTCAGCACAATCAAATATACTTCAGTATATCTTTAGTTGGACTTCAACACTACTTCCACACAATTAAAATGCATTAAGTACAAAATTAGTTGTTCCGAATTGAGCAGATTTTAGGTATACCAGTTTAGTTTTCAAAAGTACAATTGGGGTATTTTTATTAAGCACATAAATATGTAAATGCATTTGTAGAATACAAAATAAATGTATACGTTCTGGATGCTGAACCTCACTGACCACATCTTTGATGCTTTAGCTGAAATTAAAGTCATTTATTTGTTTACATTGCATGTGGATAAATGACCAACTAGAGCTGCACGATTCTGGATAAACTGGAGAATCACGATTTCATTTTTAAAATAGATATCACTATTCTCCCACTATGATTCTGAAGAAAAACAAAACAAAAAACAGACAACTAAACAAAATAATATGTAATTTACTAGAGTTTCTAGTAAAAAATTGCTGCAGTCTATTTATAAAATACAATATTCAACGAATAGTTGAACAAATGAATCAATGACTCGCTCAAAGACTTCACTTGTTTAATTCCTGAATGAATCAACGTTTTTTGAACGACATATGAATTTATAATAGACATATGAAACCTGTCATTTATGAACAAGATTGCATGGGTGATTGAATATCTGTTCGCGATCTGCCTATTTACTTAAATATCCAACAGTAGGCTATAGGACAGTAAACACATGACGCGACAATATATGGTTTATCCGTGTCCTTCAAGCCATCTCTGGTATTTTCATAATAATAAAGTATATTTATAATCTATGCTAATTGACGTATAGCCTTTATTACTGTATAGAATATATTTTCTGCCTCATTCTGTAAAAAGCGCACATCTACAGTGACCGGAAGGTGACATGTTCGGTTCACTTAGTTTTGTCGTGGCCACGTGTGTGTGTATAGTACTGTGCAAATCTCTTAGAACACTAGTGGGAACGTGATAATATGTTGTGGCCATGAGATATCAATTTTAGGGAACGTGATATTATGTCGTGGCCACGAGATCATTTTGTCGAGGTAAATTAATGACATCCTTATGTAGTGGCCTCGAGATGCTACATTGAGGGAACAACATCCATTTCTCGTGGCCAAAAATTTGCGTCCTCCTGCACCTGAATGAACAAATACAAATCGCAGTTTAAAAATGCAAACAGAAAAAGATGCGAAAGAACCCAATTCAGCACCCGCGCGCGGTGTTCTGTGCGCACGCAGAGAGACGCATCTCAAAGCACTTGCTCTTCTACCGAAATGCATACAAAATCATGTCAAAATACCCGTCTTGTATTGTGACTGCGCCTAATTTACTAGCTGCTGTTGGTGTCCTTAATGTTAATCCAAGAAAATGAAAGAAAGAAAATCACTCACGGCTCTTGACTAAATTACTTTGTAGTTTTAACAAGAATTAATCCACAGTCAAACCAAAAATTATTCAGACACCAGATATAATTGTTGATGTTTTTTTACTAGTGGGTGCAGGACACTAGACTATGTCACCTCCCAGGCACCGTACTATACTGCACTTCGATAATGTGACTAAAATGGAATAGCCTCCACATGTCTTAAAGGGGTCAAATGATGTTGCTAAAAAGAACATTATTTTGTGTTTCTATTTGTGTTTACTTCGAGTATGACTTTAGCCAGATTAAGGTACTCAAAAATCTGTTTACATGGTAGATTCTTAATCAGAATATTGTCATAATCGTGTTAAAATCAGAATATTGTTGTCCATGTAAACGTACGTAGTGAGTCTTTTTGAGAAGCAATTGGTTCAATTGATTCGAAGCTTCAAAAGGCATATTTCTCCCTTCCAGCTTTCACGAAATGTTTCCAAAACGGTATGCTAGTTTTGTACTGTATCAAAGTCCCTATAGTCTTTGACTGTATATAATGCTAACATATAATAATGCTAAGTGTAATGCCGTTTAGCGTTAGCATTTTAGGTCCATGCGTTCCCCAAGAGCTTTCTTGTGACTTAAAGTAAAATTGTACTGCCACAGTCTGTCAAGTTTTAAAGAGTGTGAAATAACGTTTCAGCATCACAAATACTTTGCTGTTTTTTTTTTCTGGTGGAATATTTTGAACTAGGTAGTTTTATACTTTATTGTTTAATTTCACAAAGGAAATAACAAAGTATTTGTCATGTTTCTGTTCAGTTACGCATAATTTTAGCAGTTAAGCTTAAGTGAGATTTCAATAATACAGATAAACTCTTCTAAATCACACCAAAAAAAAAGATAATAATAATAATAAATTGTGGTGAGAACTAAATATGAAGCTGCTGCCAACAAATCAGAATGTGTTTATTCAAATTACAGAGAGATAGGCTATAAAAGAGAGTTGGGTGACCTACAAGTTATTTTAGGGCATAACTCTTAGATTCCATCTTAATTTCCAGATTGTGTGAATTCTGAGTGAGTAAATTGTCTTTTAATTTAGTTTTGGTTGTTTAACAAGTTTCTTCAGATAAAAAAAAAATGTATAGGCTAAATTCAGATATTTTTAGTGCTGTTTCCATGACATGTTTACAAATATTAACAAGTTAACTTAAGAAACTGCTACATATTCAATGTAAATTATGTGTAATAATAGTAATAATAAAATACATTTCATGTAGCCATAGCTATTTGTTCAGGAAATAGTGAGGAAAAAATAATATTAAATTAAAGCTGACTAGAAATAATTTACAGCACAAATAATTGCTTTCAAACTTTGTATGAGCACATGTAATGTTTAATAACATTTGAGAATCCTGAGTAATTATAGAGCTTTTCAATAGATTCAGCTTTATTCTGTAACAGCGAGACCTTTTATAAAGTTTTTGTTTTGTTAAAAAAATTGGTTCTTCAGCGGTTCTTTGTGGTAGTTGAGGTGCTCGCTAAGTGGTTCTTTGGCTCGTAATCATAGGGGGACCAATTTAAGTGCTATATAGCACCTATAAAGAACCTGTAATGGTTCTTCAGCAGTTCTTTGGGGTGGTTAAGGTGCTATAGAACCATCTTTAAAGATATAGGTGCTATGTAGCACTTAAAGTGGTTCCCCTATGATTACGAGCTAAAGAACCACTTTTAGTGCTCTTTAGCACCATTTTTTAGTGTAGAAATAGTAAGGTAAAATGGGAAAATAACAGAATTGATGACAACTAACAATAGAAAATATGACCTGCAGAGTCTGTCATTCATAGTTGCTTACAGAATCAAGTCACACCTTAGAACTGCAATCCTGATCATCTGAAAATATAACACATGGTGTAGTCACAAAATATCAGCATCACTGCAGGAAAACATATAAGATAAGAGCGCCATCAAGTGGAGATATGGAACATAAATATGGAACTGAACATAGTTGTGTTAACCACATATTTTCATTCAGACACAAGCAACGAGGAAAGATCAAAGCAATGTGTGACATCTTGAAATGTTTTTATGAAGGAGAGTGTGATAAATAGGCTGCAAATTTAAAATTGACTCTAGATATTCCCAGTGTTTAGCTGAGACATATTTACTTTAAAGGGGTCATATGATGTTGCTAAAAATAACATTATATTGTGTATTTGGTGTAATGAAATGTGTTTATGAGGTTTAAGGTTAAAAAAACACATTATTTTTGTTTCTCCTCTATGCCCCGCCTTTCTGAAACGCGGGCTGAAAAGCAAGGTGTGCTGTGATTGGCCAGCTATTCAGTGCGTTGTGATTGGCCGAATACCTCAAGCGTGTGACGGAAATGTTACGCCCCTCACCATACTGTGATGCCCTGTCCGGCTGGAGCCACGAGACAAAAACATTAAAACCCATTATAAACGAGGCATTTGTTGCATCCAGTGAGGACATAATTATTGTCTTAATTGTCTTTTTACGCGTTGCGTTGCATCACGCTGCATAAACATAAAACCATGTCTGCATTTGTGATCAGAGAAATGGCAAACAATAAGTGCTACTCTACACTGCTCACAACTCACGTTTGAATAGTCAGTGGCAAAGTCTTTAAATATAAAAAATGTACTTACAGTCTGTGAGTCAGAACAGCCGGCACTGTAGTCTACTCTACCAGGATCAGGAAACAGTCCTCCATAAAATGTGCTGCACACATCTGAATATTTGGGTTGAACTGTTCTGGAACAGTGTTGTAAATACAACTTAACCACTGATTTCTAGTTGTGTCCTCTTTTGGAAGACCAAACAAAGTATTTTTGCTTTCACAACGAAACACACCGGCGGATTCGACGAAGGAGTGTCTGACAGGCTTGCGGCAACCACATGTGACGACCCCGGGCTAGACTCCATTTCATCCTCGGTGAAAGCCGATCCGGTGATCCACAGCGCAAAGTTGTTGTATTCCCTTAGCGACCAACATGGATCAGCTCCAGGCATGACGAAGCGGATATCGTCCTCTTTTGGAAGACCAACCAAAGTAGTTTCGCTTTCACAATGAAACACAGCGTCTTCACGACATGGCGGCGGCGGTAACAACAATACTACAGCGAGAATAAAAGTTACACCTTCTTTCTTTGCGTGAACATTTGGGCGGTGTTATGCAAATCTTCCCACACAGTGACGTAGACATGTGGGGGCGTGTTAGAACGAGCTGTTTTAGGTAGGCGTGGTTGACTCTTAACTTTTATAAAGAATATCTCTTTGGATTTAAGACTTTAGTCTTTGCAACTTTACAGATCTTCTTTATGTGCCAAGCGCTTATAACACTTCAAAGAGAAAAGAAAAAATTTAAATTGCATCATATGACCCCTTTAAGAGAATAGGTTTTACAACCATAGAGCTACATATACAGTAGGCCTAAGTGAGGTTTCAGATCCATAAAGGCTCTGGCACATCAAAAACTTAGAGCTTAAAATAAAAAGAACAACAAAACAAGCATTAATCCAGACATGCTAGTCTACGAGACGTTGTTAGAGATACTACAGGGAATATGACGTCAGTTTCGGTGTTGTTGTGGGTATCAGTCAGGAAGGGTGTGTCCATTTGACAAATTGCTCAGCTTTGACAGCACTGTGTTTCTCATGAGGTCATAATTCTGTGGGCTTATGCATGACAAAGATGAAATTTTTTTCATCCAAAAGGTTCCAGGAGAAGCTTCCAGTTTTGTTTAAAATCTAAACATCTATAGCAAAATGTCCTGCTTGTAAAATTCTCAGAAAGTATGGCTGGTGGTTGGGCCACTTCTGTCCGAACTTGTTCACCTGGTTTTCGCTGAATTCTTTCTTTGAGACACACACGTTCAGAGAGAGAGAGAGTGTTGATGTCTAGTTGAATGACTTCACCTATAACACTCAATGTCTCATTACTGACCATTAACACTATTGTATGTCTCTGTTATTGTGATTGCCATTCTATCACTTATCTTCTTTTGACAGACATTGTAGTGGCATGACCTATATGTTTATGTTGATAAAAAATATATAAACTTTAATATGGAAAACTAATTTTCTAGGGGTAACATTTTAATTTTTTTTTGCAATATGTGGCTCAAAATGTCATATTATTCCCACATGTATCAGCTATAATTGCAAGTGGCTTTTCCCAAACTATCCCTTACCAAAAAGTAGTATACTTCAAGTTTATTTTATTAAGTATACTTAAGTAAAGTTCAAGTATATTTTATGTAGCAAGTAAACAAATATCAGTGTACTAGTAGTATACTTGTAAGTGTACTATTAATAGTAATAATTTACTATTTAGTAACTGTTTACTATTACTCCTTGGGACTAAATTGTCCCACTTTCTAGTATATAAAAGTATACTTTTAAGTATACTTTAAGTATAACAGTAGTAAACTTTAAGTACACAACTAGTTTACAATATTTTAGCTTGTACTGCAACTACACTACAAGTGAACTTATAGGTATACTGATAATTTGCTAATTAAATACTTGTAGCATTGTTAGTACACTTTCAAGTATAGTCTGTCACGATTTCGGTGGGGTCTACTTGGGCTTTGTTATCATGGAGCACATGGCCTTTTGTTTTGATGGCTTGCCATATGCTCTGCTGTCATCCTGGTGTTCACCCCGCCCCTCTCGTTATCCCTGTTAGCTAATTCTCCCTTCTCACCTGCACCTCGTTTTGTCCTCATTATTCTTCCCTTTATCTGGCCCTCTTGAATGCTATCTTGTGTCAGTCCGTAACATGTTGTGCAGCAGCTTAGATCGTCTCTGTCCATGCTGCGTTTGTCTGAATCGTTTATTTTATTTTATTTTTTTCTTGTCTAGTCGGTCTGGCGTTCCTGTGTTTGTCAGGTTAGGTTAGGTACACTTTATTGTCCCTGAGGGAAATTTGTCTTAGGCTCAGATTAGGTAAATTTATATAATCTATAATATCTGAACATACAAAACACCAAAAGAAAGAACAGGGTATCTGCTTGTAAAGGAGAACATTTTATTCTAGCTTCATGCATTCTTTTTTTTTTTAAACACTTGAATATGGGTAAGTTTCATAAATAATAAAAGAAATAAACAACATTTTGAACAAAAAGCTGAAAAAAAATTATGAATTGGATTCAGAACAATAATCAAAATGTAGATAAAGTTGATCAACACCCCAAAGCTTGACAGTCATTATTACCTCTTCATTGGTCGACATTACATAATCTTTACACAGTTTTGATGCTGTTTTATGTCTGATGATCGTCTTAGATTACATGTGGAAGCATCTGTTGTTTCGGTTTCTACTTCACTTGTGTTTTTTGGAAATTCTGTACAGAAGATGTGTACTAGCGCAAGTATAGCTCAAATATATTTAGACTTTTTCTAAGTAGGCTATAAGTCAAGTATACTTAAATGTTATTTTAAGTATCTTTCTGAAAAGTACAGAAAGCCCATTTCTGAGAAGTACATAAAAAGTAGACTAAAAGTATACTTTCCTATTTTTTTGGTTTAAAAGAAGTATACTAATAGCACACTTGAATAAACTTATTTTTCGTAAGGGATGTAAATTAAGGAATGGGCATTTTAGCTGTTGTGTTTGAATTTATTGTGGTAATCAAATGTAAACAATTATCGTCACATGCCATCATCCACCCCAACCCTCATTTCATTTTAACCATTTTAATTCAAAATGTTAAGCATATTTTCAAAACATTATAATTCAAACAGCAAATAAAATTGGAAAAACAAATGTTGAAAAGCATAAAACATCCTAATAATTATAAAACATACAGTGGGGAAAATATTTATTTGATCCCCTGCTGATTTTGTAAGTTTGCCCACTTACAAAGAAATGAAGGGTCTGTAATTTTTATGGTAGGTTTATTTTAATGGATATAAACAGAATATCAAGCAAAAAGTCCAGAAAAAAACACACTATATAAAGGTTAGAAATGTATTTGCGAAATAAGTATTTGATCCCCTACCAACCAGCAAGAATTCTGGCTCCCACAGACTGGTTATGTGCCCAAGTGGAACACAGATTAGTCCTGCCACTTTAAGAAGATACTCCTAATGTCAGCTCGTTAGGTGTATAAGACACCTGTCCACACAATCTGTATCTTCCATTCCAACCTCTCCCACCACCATGGGCAAGACCAAAGAGCTGTCAAAGGATGTCAGAGACAAGATTGTAGATCTGCACAAGGCTGGAAT
>NW_015505261.1:1247851-1256266 GCF_001515645.1 Sinocyclocheilus grahami | reverse complement strand
ATTTTGAACAAAAAGCTGAAAAAAAATTATGAATTGGATTCAGAACAATAATCAAAATGTAGATAAAGTTGATCAACACCCCAAAGCTTGACAGTCATTATTACCTCTTCATTGGTCGACATTACATAATCTTTACACAGTTTTGATGCTGTTTTATGTCTGATGATCGTCTTAGATTACATGTGGAAGCATCTGTTGTTTCGGTTTCTACTTCACTTGTGTTTTTTGGAAATTCTGTACAGAAGATGTGTACTAGCGCAAGTATAGCTCAAATATATTTAGACTTTTTCTAAGTAGGCTATAAGTCAAGTATACTTAAATGTTATTTTAAGTATCTTTCTGAAAAGTACAGAAAGCCCATTTCTGAGAAGTACATAAAAAGTAGACTAAAAGTATACTTTCCTATTTTTTTGGTTTAAAAGAAGTATACTAATAGCACACTTGAATAAACTTATTTTTCGTAAGGGATGTAAATTAAGGAATGGGCATTTTAGCTGTTGTGTTTGAATTTATTGTGGTAATCAAATGTAAACAATTATCGTCACATGCCATCATCCACCCCAACCCTCATTTCATTTTAACCATTTTAATTCAAAATGTTAAGCATATTTTCAAAACATTATAATTCAAACAGCAAATAAAATTGGAAAAACAAATGTTGAAAAGCATAAAACATCCTAATAATTATAAAACATACAGTGGGGAAAATATTTATTTGATCCCCTGCTGATTTTGTAAGTTTGCCCACTTACAAAGAAATGAAGGGTCTGTAATTTTTATGGTAGGTTTATTTTAATGGATATAAACAGAATATCAAGCAAAAAGTCCAGAAAAAAACACACTATATAAAGGTTAGAAATGTATTTGCGAAATAAGTATTTGATCCCCTACCAACCAGCAAGAATTCTGGCTCCCACAGACTGGTTATGTGCCCAAGTGGAACACAGATTAGTCCTGCCACTTTAAGAAGATACTCCTAATGTCAGCTCGTTAGGTGTATAAGACACCTGTCCACACAATCTGTATCTTCCATTCCAACCTCTCCCACCACCATGGGCAAGACCAAAGAGCTGTCAAAGGATGTCAGAGACAGGATTGTAGATCTGCACAAGGCTGGAATGGGCTACAAGGCCATCAGCAAGAAGCTTGGTGAGAAGGAGACAACTGTTGGTGCGATTGTTCGGAAACGGAAGAAATACAAAACAACCATCAATCGGCCTCGGTCTGGAGCTCCCACTACGCCGCAATGGACTGAAATCCTGCAGCGCTCGCAAGGTCCCCCTGCTCAAGAAGGCACATGTACAGGCCTGTTTAAAATTTGCCAAAGAACATCTAAATGATTCAGAGAAGGCTTGGGAGAAAGTGCTGTGGTCAGATGAGACCAAAATTGTGCTCTTTGGCATTAACTCGATCAAACTCGTGTTTGGAGGGAGAGAAATGCTGACTATGACCCCAAGAACACCATCCCTACAGTCAAGCATGAGGTGGAAACATTATGCTTTGGGGCTGTTTTTCTGCTAAAGGTACAGGACGACTTCACCGTACTGAGGTGGCAAATGAACGGGGCCATGTACCGTCAAATCTTGGACGAGTACCTCCTTCCCTCAACCAGAACACTGAAGATGGGTCATGGATAAGTCTTTAAGGATTACAATGATCCGAAACATACCGCCAAGGCAACAAAGGAGTAGCTCAAGAAGAAGCACATTAAGGTGATGGAGTGGCCTAGCCAGTCTACAGACCTCAATCCTATAGAAAATCTGTGGAGGGAGCTGAAACTTCGAGTTGCCAAACGACAGCCAAGAAACCTTAAGGATTTAGAGAGGATCTGTAAAGAGGAGTGGATCAAAATCCCTCCTGAGATGTTTGCAAACCTGGTGACAAACCACAAGAAACGTCTTACCTCTGTGCTTGCCAACAAGGGTTTCTGCACCAAGTACTAAGTCATGTTTTGCTTGGGGATCAAATACTTATTTCACTCACTGAAATGCAAATCAATTTCTAACCTTTATATTATGTGTTCTTTTTCTGGATTTTTTGGTTGGTATTCTGGCTCTATCCGTTAAAATAAACCTACCATAAAAATTACAGACCCTTAATTTCTTTGTAAGTGGGCAAGTTTACAAAATCAGCAGGGGATCAAATAAATATTCCCCCACTGTAACAGGCATGTTAGTCACTTTCACAAATGTCTATACACGGTCCCATTTGTTCAAAGCCCCATATTGTCAGACATGATATTTCTAGCTTTTTATTTATTTATTTTTAACTTGTAAATTAAAAGCTTTTATGGGTATTGTATATCACATTGAAGAAGAGAATATTTTATTTTGATTTAGATACCAGTCCTGTCATTTAAAATGCATTAACAATGATCAAATGTAAATGTGATAAAAGGTACATTTAAGTTACTGTATTTCCTTAAAACGGTTGGTTGTCTTGTAATTTTTTAACATAGTCTTACAAGTTCTGTTTTTTTCTTTAATTAGGCTTTTATTCTTTAATAAGACTTTTAGCATTGTATTGTCTTTTTCTTTACTTAATATTTTCTTCAATATTTTTGTTCTTAAATTATTTTTAAAAAGCACTATTTGTTTCTTTCTCTCGCTCCCTCTTTATTATTATGCATAAGACACTTTGAATAACTATTATGAATGAAATGCAAGTAGTATTATAGAAATTATAGAAATATTATATAGACTTGTCATGTCCTAAATCTAGTCTAGATTCTAGTCTTTGTCATATACCTTGCAGCAAAATACTGCAGTTTCACCTGGCAGTACTGGAGTTGCATATGTTGAGTTTCAACCGAAAATCTTGTCGGTGCTTTACATTTCCAAAATGTAGATAGAAAGTTTTGCGTTCTCTCTCGATGCGTCAAGTGGCCATACATGGTCATGGGCGGAAAAATAGGTGAGGTGTTTTAGCGTTAACTCCGCCCATTTACACCTGACGTAACGTTACTCAAACAGGTATACATAATTTGACACCTGTTTCACGTTTAGATCAGTCGTTTGGCGGGGAAGAGAGAGGATATCGGCGGGATCTATTCGCGATTAAGCTCAAGACTTAACAAAAAGAGGAATAACTCTTTCTGGTTCGATTTCTAGTTTTTCTTAAAGCTTCGGTAAGAAGGCTTAAGCGTTGTATTGTTTAAAGACTGGTTGAATTGCGCGGAGGTTCTGGAGATTAACGCAAGCATCGGTTCCTCGTACGGAGTGATTTATAACGCCGATACTTCCCCCCCCCCCAGTTCTCTCTAAAACCAAGATGAAGTTTTTAGTCGCCTTGTTTGTTGCGGTGTTAGTGGAAGTGGTCGCCTCCGAATGTAAGTAACAATTATTTTAACTTAAGTTAAAACAAGATATTTAAACTTAAGTTGTTTAAAAGTAAACTAAATTGACAAACTGTTTAATCCTAGTCGATAATTTGGTATTTAGGAGGCAAACAATACAATGTGATCCAGGGTGTGTTTCAGTCCTATGTGGGGATGCTTTACTTGGACTGGGTTATGCTTCTCAACTTTAACATCTCTACTGAATAAAGTTTTAGTGGTTTTAAAACAAAGTTGTTCTCCCCACCCCATCCCACAGGTTCTTGTAACAGTATGAAATGGGCCACATGTGATGGAGATCCATGCCAGTGCACTCTTCAATTTACTAAGACATACAAGCAACCAATTGATTGTACAAAATGTGAGTTTTCCTTTTGTATTTACTTGATCAATGGTAATTTTTGGCACCCTTACTAAAATACTATTAAAACAGTTTTTCAAAAGTGTATGCTGGCTTTCTTGCTTGTCTCCCAGTCTGGTTTTAGAGGAGTTTTGGTAATTCGACCTCACCTAGCTGAGTGCCAGATTCCCTAGCTCGTAACAACAAACCAGGCAGGATTAAGGCGCTTTGTTCTTCCTATCAAGTGTAGTAAACGTATTCAATTCTCCCTACCCACAGTGATTCCCAAGTGCTTCCTTATGAAAGCCGAGATGTTTCTCGTCAGAAACAACAAGTCCTCAAAATCGATTGGTGGGAAGCCGGTAGAAACGGCCTTTGTGGACAATGATGGCATCTATGACCCAGATTGTGAGAATGATGGAAAGTTCAAGGCTATCCAGTGCAATGGCACTGAAGTGTGCTGGTGCGTCAACAGTGCTGGCGTGCGCAGAAGTGACAAGGGGGACAAGAACATCAAGTGTGAGCCTGTGGAGACCTGGTGAGTGCACTTGTTGTCAACCGGATGTTCTTCTGACTGACACACCTAGCTTGAAGTGTGGTTAGAATAGCACTGTGGTTTGTGGAAGGAAGCAAGACTTGTAAATTCTGACAATGCCATGTTTTCTTCTCTAGTTCGGTTCGTCTGGAGCTGAAGCATAAAGATGTGGCTGCTCCTGACGATGTTGCCAAATGGAAGACGTATGTTACAAATGAGTTCTAGGGTCTTGCTGGAACATGTGTAATATGAAGCTCTTGCGTCTTGTTTTGCTGATGTTTCTGAATTTATTTTATTTATTTTTTGCAGTGGGATTGAAAATGCCTTACAGGAACGTTACAAGTTGGATAAGAAATTTGTGTCGGAGGTTCAGGTAAGCATTTACCATTGTTATCCAACCCCTTAACTTTGTGCTTGTGGTACACAGCCTATCAAAACCCACTTCCTCTTTTTCCAGTATGACAAAGCTGGCCGTCTCCTCGTTGTGGATGTGAAAAAGCCTATTGGGTCCAGTGATCCAGACTTGTCCCTCATGACTTACTACATGGAGAAGGATGTGAGTCTCATTATGACTTCTCAGTAGTTATGCCTGATTTTTATATTTTTGTAACTTGTGTGCAAAAATGCATGTCTTCACAGGTCAAAGTTCTGCCCCTCTTTCAAAACTCTCAACCATTTGAAGTCAGTGTTGAGGGATCCAAGGTGTCCATGGAGAACATCCTGGTGTACTATGTAGATGAAAAGGCGCCCACCTTCACAATGCAGAGGCTGACTGGTGGTATCATTGCTGTCATTGTGGTGGTCAGCTTGATTGTGATTGCAGGACTTCTGGTTATTGTAAGTGCCGTTTATTTTTGGGGTTTCATTTAAGTTCATGTGTGCTTTTAGTCATACTGTTGTTGTTTTTTTTTAGCTCTTCCTCTCACGGCGACAGAGGGCCCAGTACAGTAAAGCACAGGTTGGTTCATTTACTTCATTACGATCCAAACTGTGTGGCTCTTCCCCCGAAAGGAGGCAAGCTTTTGTGTTTTAACACATTTCCTTCTGTTCTTGCAGCCCAGAGAGATGGAGACCATATCTTAAAGCTATTAATGACGTCTCATGTACTTGAGTCTGACACTGGGATGTGCTCCATGCTGAAACTTAGACCTGCTGTACATTTGCTTGTGACATTTATTAGAAATTAAGTGTCCGTTACACGCCGACTACAGTTTGTTTTTAATTGTTACACTTTGCTATTTAATAAGAGCTCATTTTCAATTGGATCAACGTTTTAACACTGTACAGTTTGTGACTTGTAAGTTTTTAATAAAATTAGTTTGATAAACATTTGTCATGAGTTTTTTTTTTTTTTATATTCTGGCATGTGGCAGATAAACCACGCATATGGTAGTATTTTTATCTATACAGCTGTATTGGTGTTGCTAAAAGAAAAGAACTATCCTAGCACAAAACTATTCCTAGCTTTTGTTTGCAACCACATGCTTTGTCCTTTTCAGCCCAGGGCAAGCAGTTGAGCTGCTCCTGTTCTCTGCCTTATGAGATTCACCACAATTGAAGTCTGTGATGGAAGCTTTGTTAAATGGGACTAGTTTTAGTGTGAGAACACTAGTCCAAATTTAAATGATTCAGTGTCAAGTAGACAATTTACTTCTGCATTGCAAAGCTACTTTCTGTGAATGTGAGGATTCGTTATCACTACAGGTAAAAAAAAAAAGTACTTGAATAAAAACATGCAGTAAATGGCACCACTGCTTGCACTAAAAACTGGTATGATTATGACTAACATAACATGCCAGTGTGTGTTATCAAGCAGCATAACATACTGGTTTTGTACAGTTAATAGCAGAAGCTTTGGGTAATGTGAGTTACAAATGGTGACGTGCATTATCCACCTTATGTTTTTTTACATAAGCATGTATTTTAATTAAATGATACAGGGCCTGTATGGTCTAATAATAGACCCCTAAAACCTGTGTATTTGTACAATACTTTTTTTTTTTCTTTCAAAATGTAAAACAAAAAAGGCTGTTTATTAACTCAAAGCTGCTGACCATTCAAGTGCACAGAAAGACTAATAATTAAACCCATGAGAGAGCCGTGCACTCAGCTGTTTGAAATACAGGTCAGACCTGTTCCTCAAGTTTCGGGCAACAAAGTTCCTATATCATTGTGGTATGACCTGTGCAAAGGTCTGACTAACAAAGACTGCAACTCGAGTCTCCCCATGAACCAGGAAGCTGTGTTTACTCCAATTCTGTTTTGGTTGAAGAGTTTGTCCGGTTTTAACAGGTACATAAACGAATGACCAACAGATTAGTATAGAAAAGCTTTCCCACACTTGCTAATGGCACACGTTACAATGTGTACAGCAAACACTCTGCCAAAGATGTTGCTGCATTCATTTTGTGTGACATTCTGAAATCTTATGAGCTTTTGTGGCATAAAGTGGCATAAGTCTAAATTAAATCCGACTTCTTTTTTCAAGAGAAATCTCCAAACAATAGCTTGGCTGGCACTTCCTTGCCTCGAGTTCTTTGCCTTTTCATCTAGTCCCCCAGTATATTTCCCAGAAGAGCCTCAAGCGTTTGTTTGTTTCTCAGACTACTTGAGACAGGCTTGGGTGGGTCACATGTTACCCTCCCCCATCCGCACTCACACCTGAGTTGGAAGTCACACAGACTCGGTCTCTGTGTTTCCATGGCAGAAAAGGAGGGATTAAATGACAAAGCCTATCAGATGAGTGTGGGTCACAGTAAGGAGGGACATTTTCACGAGGATGGTTCACCCTCACCTGTTTCGGTTCACACTGTCAACAGTGTTTAAAATTAATTTAATAGCAGTACACTAAAAATCACGCAATTCCTTTTAAACAAGTCAATGCTGTTAAGGTTTTGTTACATCTTTGGCTTTAGAGTATATAAGTCATCATCTTAAGAAGTTTTCATATTTCAGGTGTTTATGTAGTTATCACTAGATACTCGGCATTCCTGCTGTAATAATAATATGAGTCAGGGCTGGTAAACACAGAACGTAGAGGATGACTAAAGTTGTTAGGCTACGATATGATTTAAAGTGCGAATGGTTCCAAGTAACATACCGACGGATTTGAATCAGTGTAATGATGTGAGGCAGTCTGCTAGCACCCAGCGGAAATGTTCCTATAAAAAAACCTCTTGCCAAATGGGAGGTTGTGACGTGGAGAATATCCGGTTTTTAATTTCAGTGGATTATTGGGGAAATATCCATAAGTGTAAGCAACCGAGGCAATACAACAAAACAGTCATTTGTGTAATATCTAAAATGAGTTTGCATCATCAGAACACTGATGACAAGAAACCAAACAATCAGTCACATCCTGTACATTCCCCCCCGGTCTCTTATTGTTGAATAAATGATATTACATGGCATACGCAGTCATAATTCGGTGAACTGTAGCTGTGTTGAATTGATGAGAAGTATATGTATTACAGGTAAACTGCTGTTCAAAAATTTAAATTGATCCAAAAGTGACAAACAGGATATTTATAATGGTGGAAAATAATTCCAATTTAAAGAAATGCTGTTCTTTTTAAATTTCTGTTTATCAAAGAATCATACTTTGAAGCAGCAGAACTGTTTTCAATATTGATAATAATAATAAATGTTTCTTGATCAGCAAATCAATCATTTTAGAATGATTTCTGAAGACTCGAATAATGATGCTGAAAATACAGCTTTGCATCACAGGAATAAATAACGTGTTAAAGGGCTTATACGATGCAATTTCAAGTTTTCCTTTCTCTTTGGAGTGTTACAAGCTCTTGGAGTAAAGTTGCAAAGACTAAAGTCTCAAATCCAAAGAGATATTCTTTATAAAAGTTAAGAGTCAACCACGCCCTCCTAAAACGGCTCGTTCTAACATGCCCCCACATATCTACATCACTATGTGGAAATATTAGCATATTGCCGCCCAAATGTGCATGCAAAGAAAGAAGGTGTGGTTTCAGGAACAGCAGTCGTGTTGATGCAGCCATGTCAGGGAGACACTGTGTGTTTCAGTGCGAAAGCAAAAGCACTTTATTTGGCCTTCCGGAAGTAGATGCAATTAGGAATCACTGGTTAAGATTTATTTACAACAGAACAGCACAACCCAGATGTTCGAATTTGTGCAACGCATTTTATGGACGACAGTTTTTTGAACCTAGAAGAGTACAAGGCTGGCTG
>NW_015505261.1:1221204-1247520 GCF_001515645.1 Sinocyclocheilus grahami | reverse complement strand
TTAAAGGGGTCCTATTATGCTCTTTTTCAAAGTCTTGATTTTGTTTTGGGGGTGTACTAGAACAGGCCCGCATACTAGGTTGTTCGAAAAATATATTATTTTACATTATTACAACACCTCTCTCCCCAGTCTGGCATGAACGGCTCGAATAGATCCTGTATCAAATGAAAGCCCGCCTTCTGAAATACAAAATGTGCTGTGATTGGTTAGCTGGGCCAGTGTGTGTTGTGATTGGCAGCACTCGGCGCCTGGTCGGGAAATGTCATGCCCCTTACCATAGCCGCCTGCGAGCTTCAGTGTAAATATTGTGTCAATATCAAATCAATTTGAGCGCGATTTAACCCCGGATGATTGGAACCACTCTAAGTTTGTCTGCCTTGAGAAAGCTAGCGCGTCTCCGACATAGTGATAACACTCGTTGCCTTCTCTAGTGCAGCTCAACCAGGTCTCGTCCCATTCGTCGATATTTGTGATATCACAAATCCCGGAAAATATGCGTTGTAGTCCAAACGAGTCGTTCGTTGTAGTTTTTGAAAAGTTATTTCTGTTAAATAAAATATCTCCTTTTGAAGTGGACTTTGAGCTTTGTAACTTTGCAGATCATTTTTATGCTCAAACAGCAACATTACAGACTAACTAAAGTTGAAAAAATTAAAAAGCATAATAGGAGCCCTTTAATATAGAAAACTTTTATTTTTAATTTTATAATATTTGACAATATTACCATTTTTATTGTATTTTTGATTAAATAAATGCAGCCTTGGTGAGCTAAGAAATGAATGACGGCAAACTTTTGAAAAGAAGTGTATTAACATAACTTAGAATGAATGTATTTTTTTTTATGAACATTTAAAAAAAAAAAAATCAAATTTTCCGTTTTGAGTAAGGACCTTTATTTAAAGATGCATAATAGATAATTATAGAAAATACATTTTATAAATAAATACAATTTGCGATGACATTATCTGTCACAGTGTCACTTGTTCAATGATGTCAGTATAATGCTTTGATATTCCAAAAAACAAAACCTTCCAGTTTCTATCTCCTGCAGTGAAACTTTTTATGAATCTCACATCCCATATTTATTACACCAGTACAATATGTACTCTCAAAAACACCTCAGCCGTCCTACAGTATATGACTCCATGTTGGCTTTCAAAGACCACACGTATTGTTTGTAATGCACTTCCTGTTCATAATCCGTGCATTCTTCAACATGCTAATGAGATGAGATTTCAGCATAGTTAGATAACTCTAGTGTTAGTCATTCTGAGATCACAATTCATTTTCAATTCCAGTTTAGTCAACTTCAGCAAGCCAGCACATCTCTCAATAATGTATACATATAGTGTACTTAATATAATGACGGAAGGAAACTTAGTGTTTTGAGTTTCTATATTTCTTGTAGGACTGGACTATTTTTCCGATTTAAATTTTTTTTAAAGTATTTTTCTTGTATTATTTCTTAACATATAATATGTACTGTATAAGACAAGATTCTACAAGATGTAGTTCATGCATCTTTTCTGCAAAGACATTTAAGTAATTTGTTTAACATTTACTTCACGAATAGAATTTTCTTTAACAAGAGGGTTAATAAAGAAGTTACTTGAATCATGTTGCAGTTAAATTTACAAGTTGACTAGTTAAAAAAATCGTAAAAAAATCGAGAATCGGTCAAACGTTCTGAAAAAAATTGAGATTTAAATTTTTTGCCACTGCCCTAATTCCTTGCAAAAGAGATTGTTGGTAAAGCCTGAAAAATAAACTCCACTAAAATTGAAGTGTCTCGGGTGAATCTCATGAAAACTGAAGAACAGGTCTGGTCATATTTCATACCCAACTCAAAAGTTTAGTTTTTTGTTTTTTTTGGCTTAGGGAAAAATTAAGATCTCTTGCCATTTTCTTGACAATTATGCACATTTCAACCAAAAAATTGCATTACCATAATTCATGATTCAAATTAAAAGACACCAATACTGTACAAACCTCTGTCTACTTGTAAAAGTCAGCATAAATAATAAATTACACAGTGTTTTGTACAATATTGTTGCATTTTTAATATATACACACACATACATACATATGAGAATTGAGAATGTGCATTACAAAAAAAAAACCTCTCAAAAAGTACAATGTCTGGACAAAAAAAAATGCTAATGACTAATGATAATAAAAATATGTCACAGTGCAAACAAACAAAAACAACAAAAGTAGTACACTTTATTTCTATATGCAAAGTACTATTGGTTTTGATTATTTTTGGGGTGGAACATGACTTGGACGTTCATGAGATCTCACCCATTTTAATGTTGAGGACTACTGTCAGTCATGTCACCCTCAGCCGCAAACAGGAAGTATTAGATGAGTTAAAGAAATACGGCTCTTATTTCATTTTCAGATTCCCTTTGATGTGAACCGGTGTATTGTAAATATGGTTTTGGACACTAGCCAGGGATTTTGAACTGGGATCAACTAGTGAACTAGGGAATGGACTGACATATGTCCTGAGTGAACACCAACACATGCTGTATACTTAAAGGAGGGTGGGTGCTTTGCTGGGTCTGCAGGCGGCTGGAGGAGACTTGCTCTTCTTCATCTCTCCAGATAGAGCCAGCAGCAGGGCTGGGGCGGACAGGTGGTGCGCTGCTGCTTTTTGTTGTTGTGTGCAGTTAATGTAGCTGGCTATGAGCAACGTCACGTCTCGAACCTAAACGACATGAGAAAGCAGAGAAATGCAGTGTCACGCTATTCATAGATTTCATGTGAAATACATTTTCCTCGTGCCAGCTTGACTTTAAAATTGCTTTCATAATATGTGACCCTGGAGCTCAAAACCAGTCTTAAGTCGCTGGGGTATATTTGTAGCAATAGCCAAAAATACATTGCATGGGTAAAAATGATTGATTTCTCTTTTATGCCAAAAAATCATTAGGATATTAAGTAAAGATCATGTTCCATGAAGATATTTTGTAAATTTCTTACTGTAAATATATTCAAACTTAATTTTTGATTAGTAATATGCTTCATTTGGACAACTTTAAAGGCGATTTTCTCAATATTTCGATTTTTTTGCACCCTCAGATTCCAGATTTTCAGATAGTTGTATCTCAGACAAATATTGTCCTAACAAACCATACATCAATGGAAAGCTTATTTATTCAGCTTTCAGATGATGCATAAATCTCAATTTCGAAAAATTGACCCTAATGACTGGTTTTGTAGTCCAGGGTCACATATGATGTTTATAGATTTGTTAAATCATGTTATTTATGTATTCTAATCTATATAATTAAAATGAAAGTAAATGTTTTGGCTTGGCAACGTTGCACATTTTAAATGAAATATTAATGAACAGAACAACAGATACAGAAATGAAACTGGGCTAAGTCTGGCGTGCTGCGCAACAAATCTGGCACCGAGTAAACAGTAATCCAGGCCAGGTGCGGCAGATGGAGCCGGGCCGATGGACAAGTCTCTGGCAGGTGAAAACTGAACTGAAACTGGCCCGAGAATATGGAGAGGGATTGTGTATGAGGTAGATGTAAATATCAGCAAACGTCAAATTGGTAAGTTTTCACAAGACTTTAGTGGAGTCTGCAGTTCGCTTGACAGTATATAAGGATCTAATCCTAAAGTATCTATTTAAAAAAAAATAGTTTTCGTTGTTGTTGAAGTGTTATTTTGGTTTCCGATCACCAAGGGGAGGCTACACATTAGTACACAAGGTCATAAAGACGGCGGCCCCAACAAAAAAGTCACGTGACTGAAACCCATGAATACTATACTATATATAGCAAACAGAAGTACACATGAGTCTGTGTGTTTCTGTGTACTTTGGTGTGTGTTCTCTCTATGTGTAAAAGAGAATATATGTGACCATGGACCACAAAACCAGTCATAAGGGTCAATTTTTCGAAACTGAGATGTGTACATCACCTGAAAGCTGAATAAATAAGCTTTCCATTGATGTATGGTTTGTTAGGATAGGACGATACTTGGCCGAGATACAACTATTTGAAAATCTGGAATCTGAGGGTGCAAAAAAAATCAAAATCCTGAGAAAATCGCCTTTAAAGGGGTGGTTCACTGTTTTTTTTTTCTAGACTTGATTGTGTTTATGGGGTGCAGTCTAACATGTGTTAATGCTTCGTTTTAAAAAAAAAAGCATTATATTTCACATAACTTACCTTTATTCCACACCGCTCTGTCCCTTCTCCTATAAACGCGCTGGTCATTTCCTGCTTTTATGAAGCCCCTCCCTCAGAAATAGGCGATGGGCTCTGATTGGTTAGCTAGCCCAGTGTGTTGTGATTGGCTAAACCGCCTCTAGTGCACGTCTAAGCGTCACGCCCCTCACCTCAGCGGCATGTGCTCCGGTTGTATTGTAAACAAGGCGTCGTTAATATCGCTTATCAGTTTGAGCCCGATTGAGACGCAGAGGATATTATTGAAGAGGATCGCGCAGAACCTGTGCAAGCACGGCTTTTAATGGTAGGCCTATGTTTTTTGTTTGTCGTTGTCTCGTACTTTTAGATACGCTGTTATTTGTAAATGCTACTGCTTATGTTAGCTTTTAATATACGGTTTTATCCTGATTAAAGCTTTAATACAGTACGGCAACTGCACGCCATGCTTAACGCTTCTCATAGTTATGTGAAAATAAGTGTATAATTGGAACAGCTGAGCTGAATGAGAGAGAGAGAGAGAGAGAGAGAGAGATGCAGAGCGTGTGCAGAGCAGGGGGACGCGAGGAACAGTATTAAGAACCGCTGCTTTAGAACATTGATTTTGAAACTTGTGAATCCATTAGAATCGTTAGAAGACAGAATCACGATTCATATATGAATAGATCTTTAGGTGCACCTCTAGTGTTCTCTTCCTCTTCTCTAAAGCAGTGCAGCATGGCCTCGCCCCCTTTGCTGCCTTTTCCCGAGGGAGGAGTTTGTGACGTCCCGAACCCAGGAAGTAATTCTTTGCAGTCGTTTTTGGAGGCATTAAACTGCCAGAATTTTAAAAGACAGATATCTCCGTTTGCATTGAACTTTCAGCTTCGTAACTTTGCAGATATTGTTTATGCTCAAACAGCAACATAGTTTGTGACGTCACGAACCCAGGAAGTAATTCTTTGCAGTCGTTTTTGGAGGCATTAAACTGCCAGAATTTTAAAAGACAGATATCTCCGTTTGCATTGAACCCCTTTAAAGTTGTCCAAATGAAGTTCTTAGCAATGCATATTACAAATCAAAAATTAAGTTTTGATATATTTACAGTATGAAATTTACAAAATATCTTCATGGAACATGATCTTTACTTAATATCCTAATGATTTTTGGCATAAAATAAAAATCTATAATTTTGACCCATACAATGTATTTTTGGCTATTGCTACAAATATACCCCAGCGACTTAAGACTGCTTTTGTGCTCCAGGATCACATATGTACACCAAAAGTTGGTAAGATTTTATTTTTGTTTTTGAAAATAGTCTTTTATTCTCACCAAGGCTGCATTTATTTGATAAGAACAGTAAAACAGTAATAAATAAAATAATATTACAATTTAAAATAACTGTATTTTAATTATATTCCTGTGATGCAAAGCGGTATTTTCAGCACCATTACTCCAGTTTTCAGTGTGACATGATCCTTCAGAAAATCACATATGTACACCAAAAGTTGGTAAGATTTTATTTTTGTTTTTGAAAATAGTCTTTTATTCTCACCAAGGCTGCATTTATTTGATCAGAACAGTAAAACAGTAATAAATAAAATAATATTACAATTTAAAATAACTGTATTTTAATTTATTCCTGTGATGCAAAGCGGTATTTTCAGCACCATTACTCCAGTTTTCAGTGTGACATGATCCTTCAGAAATCATTCTAAGATGCTAATTTGCTGCTCAAGACACATTTCTTATTATTATTGATGTTAAAAACAGTTGTGCTGCTTAATATTTTTCAGAAACCATGATATACATATTTTTTCAGTATTCTTAAAGGGATACTCCACCCAAACATTTAAATTCATCCTTTACTCACCCTCCACGTGTTCCCAACCTGTACTAATTTCTTTCTTCTGCTGAATACAAAAGAAGATATTTTGAAGAATGCTGGTAACCAAACAATTGACGGTAGCCATTGACTTCCGCAGTATGGAAAAAATATTACGGAGGTCAATGGCTACCGTCAACTCTTTGGTTTGGAACAAGTGGAGGGTGAGTAAATGATAACAGAATTTTCATTTTCGGGTGAACTATACCTTTAATTCGATAGAAAATCTCATCGACTTTAATGTGTCTTTGCTGCATGAAAGTATACATTTCTTTACATTTATTTTCTTACTGGCCCCAGACTTTTAAACCTGAATATTTCATATCCTTTTCACACAAATTACAACTGTCCCCACAGTTGGCATTTCCACAAAAACCAACAAAAACAAAAAGACTCTTTTAAGAGAACTAAATACCTACCTTTGACGGGGCCATGGCAAACAGATGCTTCTCTGTAGACTTATCTTTGGATGTGTTTGTGCCAGAACTCAGAGCTACTACCAGCATAAAGTCCTGACCACACGCTCCAAATGTCACAATGCTTTTATAAGGGTAGGACGCAAGGACTTTCTAGAAAACAAGTGGTGAAAAATCAACTTAGCTCTTCACTAACAGCATGAAGTGATTTGGAAATAATGTGAAACTCTGTAGAGAATGTGTCCACTTACTACAGAGTTGAACTCTAGCATGCTGACTCCATCGTCATGTACCGCCAGCCAAACACGCACGTTCTTCTGTGATGGAGTTACTGACTGCAGGGAGAGAGAGAGAGTGAGATTAAGAAACAATGCCACAGCATTTACACTTTTTTGAGAATTTAAATTGTACACATCGCCTTTAGCCTTAGAGGGACACTCACCTCAGCCTCAAATAGTTTGGCTCCAAAAAATGACCACTTGCGAGCCACGCTTAGGTAAATTCGTATGCACTCTGATGAACTCCGACCCCTCAGAGATGCCCATCGGGCAGAGAGCCTCTGCAGCAACTGCCTGAGAAAATGTGTGTTTCAGTGCATAAGATGGCCAAACAGATTCTGTGTGTTCATATTTGAGATTATGTCATGCACTTAAGGCGCAAATACCTCATTTGTTCCTCAGTGCAGGAGTGGCGGTAATGCTTCGGGTAGAAGCGCTCTAGAACCTGTTTCAGGGTGTGGTTAGATTTGGTCTGTGCAGCTCCTGAAGCACCTGGACTAGAAAATGGACGCTCAAAGTCCCCAAACTCTACCTGCATGACACAAAAAATTAACATTAAAAAAATAAATTATGTTTACTTAAGTAAATGAAGCCTGTATTGGGACCATTAAGATTTTTTTTTGGGATGGTGACATTATTTCTCTGACAATTAAGCAGATTTATTCTCAAATTATCATTATTGTAATGTGCTATTACACATTATAATTGCCATTATCATTCATTAACTAATGATTGTAATACAATGAGTATTTATTTAGATGATTTTGAATTAAAAATAGCACAACAAATACTCCTGTAATGTATAAATACTTTTCATTTTATTGTTATATTTTATTGTAAGTTACAGTAGTGATTAATAGTAATGATTTATTTTGCATTATGGAAATGAAAATTATGTAAAAGCACACACACGCACGCACGCACACACACACACACACACACACACACACACACACACATAACGGTACCTAAAGTTGAGCATATTTTCATTATAAGTGTGTAAGTGATTTATAATGCACAGAAGTTTCATTATGCCATCATGATTTATTTTTCTGATACTTTTCAAATGTCTTTTATGTATAGATTGTATTGCTTTACTTTACGTCCCAGACTTAATTTTAAAATATAAAAATTCCTTCCAACTCCATCCATTCAACATTAATTATTATACTTAAAACTATGATGGTCTAAACAAAATATGTTAATTGTTTCATCATTTATCATGTGTAAATGATTTATATAATTTTTACACAAATGTATAAAAATGTTTTTTTTAAATTGGTTTTGAATTGACCTGGAAACTGTTACAATAAGAAAAATTGAACTAATGGTACCTAAAATTGAACTTGTTTTCTTCGGAGATACTGTAAGCTATTTATTTTAGACAGGGATTGGATGGGAATCATACAGAATTTACAGATTATGGTTCTAAAAGGATACTGTTAATATTATGTTAGTATTTGCAGAGCTGAGGGAGCTGATTTGTGTTTCTGACATTAAAAGAACATTCAGTAAATTAATTCAGAATTCATTAAAAAACTAGTTGCATTGCATGATTGTTGATACATGCAACCAGCAAGGACAACTGAAAAATGTATCGTCTTGTATTGTTTTATGGCACCGTCTTTCTCTGGATCACCACCCCACAACTTTTAGCAAATGAAAAAAACTAGCCAATTCATTTTCTGCATTCGAGTTTGCTGACATCGGGTTGGTCGATGTGTCTTTGGAGGCGTGGTTTCAGACAGAGGGTGTGATTTTAAATGTAGTGGGCCGATAATTCATTGACGAAGAGAGGTAAAATATAACCCGAACAGGTTTATGAGACGCATTCATATTCTCAGGAGCAGCACTGTGTACCTGAGCAAGCAGGGCGGCCATTTCTAAAGCAAGCTCTTTGTTGACAGGGAAGTGACCTGCTGTAATTTCCTCATTTGTTTGGTACGCCAGAAGCAAACGCTCTCTCTCGGTCTCCCCTCTCATCTGCTGGGAGAAGTATAACCTAGAGGGAGCAAACTAGTGGTTAGTCACAAATGATGGCCTTTTGGAAATAGGCATTTTGTTTATGCTTAAGAATCCTTACTCTACCGATTCTTATAAGTGAGTTTCACCGTCCTGGCATTCTCTGATTTGCCCGTGTGCTGCTCCTTCGAGGCCTGCTCCCATTTTGAAATAATGTCACAGATCTGAGGACACAGCACATTTTTCATGATAAAGACACAAAGTACAGTTTTTGAAATAACAGGGTGTTTTTGTATGAGTCTGACCTTCAGGTTTCCCTGAAGACAGTGCTCAAGGTCTTTGCCAGTGGGGTCGTCAGAATAAAGGCTGAAACCAGACTGAGCGGTTTTCCTCGTGCCCGTGTCCTGGTTCAGCCGACTCTGAAACTCCTCCACTGTGGTTGAAGCTAAAGTTGAGCATATTTTCATTATAAGTGTGTAAGTGATTTATAATGCACAGAAGTTTCATTATGCCATCATGATTTATTTTTCTGATACTTTTCAAATGTCTTTTATGTATAGATTGTATTGCTTTACTTTACGTCCCAGACTTAATTTTAAAATATAAAAATTCCTTCCAACTCCATCCATTCAACATTAATTATTATACTTAAAACTATGATGGTCTAAACAAAATATGTTAATTGTTTCATCATTTATCATGTGTAAATGATTTATATAATTTTTACACAAATGTATAAAAATGTTTTTTTTAAATTGGTTTTGAATTGACCTGGAAACTGTTACAATAAGAAAAATTGAACTAATGGTACCTAAAATTGAACTTGTTTTCTTCGGAGATACTGTAAGCTATTTATTTTAGACAGGGATTGGATGGGAATCATACAGAATTTACAGATTATGGTTCTAAAAGGATACTGTTAATATTATGTTAGTATTTGCAGAGCTGAGGGAGCTGATTTGTGTTTCTGACATTAAAAGAACATTCAGTAAATTAATTCAGAATTCATTAAAAAACTAGTTGCATTGCATGATTGTTGATACATGCAACCAGCAAGGACAACTGAAAAATGTATCGTCTTGTATTGTTTTATGGCACCGTCTTTCTCTGGATCACCACCCCACAACTTTTAGCAAATGAAAAAAACTAGCCAATTCATTTTCTGCATTCGAGTTTGCTGACATCGGGTTGGTCGATGTGTCTTTGGAGGCGTGGTTTCAGACAGAGGGTGTGATTTTAAATGTAGTGGGCCGATAATTCATTGACGAAGAGAGGTAAAATATAACCCGAACAGGTTTATGAGACGCATTCATATTCTCAGGAGCAGCACTGTGTACCTGAGCAAGCAGGGCGGCCATTTCTAAAGCAAGCTCTTTGTTGACAGGGAAGTGACCTGCTGTAATTTCCTCATTTGTTTGGTACGCCAGAAGCAAACGCTCTCTCTCGGTCTCCCCTCTCATCTGCTGGGAGAAGTATAACCTAGAGGGAGCAAACTAGTGGTTAGTCACAAATGATGGCCTTTTGGAAATAGGCATTTTGTTTATGCTTAAGAATCCTTACTCTACCGATTCTTATAAGTGAGTTTCACCGTCCTGGCATTCTCTGATTTGCCCGTGTGCTGCTCCTTCGAGGCCTGCTCCCATTTTGAAATAATGTCACAGATCTGAGGACACAGCACATTTTTCATGATAAAGACACAAAGTACAGTTTTTGAAATAACAGGGTGTTTTTGTATGAGTCTGACCTTCAGGTTTCCCTGAAGACAGTGCTCAAGGTCTTTGCCAGTGGGGTCGTCAGAATAAAGGCTGAAACCAGACTGAGCGGTTTTCCTCGTGCCCGTGTCCTGGTTCAGCCGACTCTGAAACTCCTCCACTGTGGTTGAAGCATCAAAACTAACAACCTGACACACACAGACTGTTAGATTAGACAGAGAGATGGTCCATTTCCTGTTGTGTGTAATTTACCTTCATGATTCATGATTTCCATGACTTTTCCAGTTTTTCATGGTTATTGGATCAGGATTTAATCATTTTACAGAGTGGTGTGGATGAGTACGTTTTTTTTCTCTCTCTTAAAGAAATTAATACTTATATTCAGCATATTGAGCATACTGTACATCGCAATTGTTTTCAATAATAAGAAATATGTTTGAGTACCAAATCATCATATTAAACTGATTTCTGAAAGATCATGTAACACTGATTAACGATGTAACGATGCTGGAAATTCAGCTTTGCCATTACAGCAATAAATTACATTTTAAAATATATTCAAACTGAAAAAAAAAAGTTATTTTGAATTGCAGTGATATTTCACAATATTGCAGTTTTTACTGTAATGTTTTTTAAGATTTGTTGAGAGCCGAGCATAACTAAAAAAATACTATAATTAATTCTCATTCAAATTAAATATATATATATCTTTTTGGAAGAATCTTCATGTAGCTTTTTTTTTTTGACAAGATACTGAAAAGCAACTATAGCAAATAATCAGTTTTTGCATTGGGTATCAAACCCAAGTTGTTAACATCATGCTTTTCCATTCAAAATGATTCACAGTGACTTCATCAAGATACAAAATGCAGTTTTTTTTTATATTAATTAATAATTTTTAAAACTACTTTTATAATGCTTTAATAGCGTTTCTTTTTGCGCCATAATATTAAAAAGAGCTGCATGAAGATGTAGAAGAACATCAGGATGAGTAAATAAGGCTCTTTCTAAATGAACTGTTCTTTCATCATGAGGCTGTGGACCTGGTAGGTGCTGTTAAGGAAGTGTACAGGGACGCTGAAAGGCAGAGAGTGATGATAAGGGTTCCTGAGTAAGATTGATAGGATCTCCATTCGTGACGATCGGGCTTGCCGATCCCCCTTCTGCTGCGTCCGCTCCAGTGAGCGCTGACAGTAAATGGCATACTTTCCCTCTTCCGTCCTGGGAAAAAAAGCAGAGACTAAGAAACTGTGGGATGTGCTTCCAGGACTCCTAAGACTTCGATTTACCTGAAATCTCCATGCCTTTTGAGATGAACCTGCAAATACCACAGAATAGGGGGTGTGGGCAGGAAAAGGCCGACACACAGAGCCAGGAACTGCCATCCCTGTGTCACAGAACATGGAAACAAGTCAAGACATCCCCTTGTGGCTTCACTCCCAGGATGAGGAGAAACACAAAACAAAAGCAATCCCTCCCTCTAGTGGTGTGTGTTCAGATCTGACCTGCAGGGGTCCCGGTGGTCCGTACGGCTGCCTCTTCCGTGTCTGTTTGATAAGCTGGCAGTAGATCTCGTTCTGCAGCTCTGGATGGGTGAGACACACTTGTAGAGCACACTGGGCAAGAGTCACGTGATAATCTATGGCTGGAGTGTCAATGGCCACGTTAATGAAGAGCTGACATGTCTGCAAAAAAGAGAAAAGGAGTGTTTCTCCCTGTTTTTTATGGGTTGTTCCCTCCAAATGTGTATTGAATGAAGAGTTTAACCTTAAAGAGCTTGATGGCTTCAGTTTGTAGAGCTTGTGAAGGAAGGGTGGTGAGTGGAGATGACAGTCCTTCATTAGTGAAGCAGAGCGTCGGGTGTTCCCAGAGCTGAGACCCTGAGAAACAACGGGACAAACGTGGACATTCAATTATGTAGCTACAGTTTAAAAGGGCAGCATGGGGTTGAAGTAAACAAGTTGAGAATAAACTGAATTTATGATGTAATGTTTGCCATGCTTATATTTAATAACATATGTCAAATCAGTCTCAGCCTCAAGCAGCACACCCACACACCACAGTCCTTTCATTTAGAGGTGTTTACCAGCGCACAAATGCTTGGGGCCCCAGAGATTTGAGGGGCTCCTGCTGGCCATAAGCAACTGAATAAGCACTTTTTTACATTACAGTGTTGTTGGCTTATAGTATATGTAATCGCATGAAAATGAAAACAGAAAAAGTTTCTTAAAATTTGTTCTTACAGGGATAGTTCACACAAAAATGTTAATTCTGTCATTAAATACTCCCCCTCATGTCGTTTCAAACCCGTAAGACAGCAAGGGAACTATCATGTTCAAGGCCCAGAAAGGTAGTAAAGACATTGCTAAAATAGTCCATGTGACTATTTTAGGTGGCATGTCTTACTCTTAAACCGTTTAGATGAAGAATAACAATTGTGATGAATATTTTTATAACAATTTCTACTCAAAATATTTTAGAGCATGGCGTAACCAAACTGTACATCCATTATAAATATGCCTGTATATCAGCTGTCATCCAACTAACTGAAATTGGTGCTACATTTGTGTTCCTTATATACTACCACAAACTCACTCTTTCATTTCTTACAAACACAGGTGGTGCCATCATGTATTGATAGTATTGAAAATTGTAGTATTACTGCAGTCATATCATTAGTTAAAGGGGTCATATGATGTTGCTAAAAAGAACATTATTTTGTGTATTTGGTGTAATGCAATGTGTTTATGTGGTTTAAGGTTCAAAAAACACATTATTTTCCACATACTGTACATTATTGTTTCTCCTCTATGCCCTGCCTTTCTGAAACGCGTCGATTTTTACAAAGCTCATCGGTCAGAAAAAGCGAGGTGTGCTGTGATTGGCCAGCTATCCAGTGTGTTGTGATTGGCCGAATACCTCAAGCGTGTGACGGAAATGTTACGCCCCTTACCATACTGTGTTTCCATGTGTCCCGGCGCGACGAGACAAAACCATAAAACCCATTACAAACGAGGCATTTGTTGCATCTAGTGGGGACATAATTACTGATTATAATGACTTATACTGTCTTTTTACGCTTTGCGTTGCGTATCGCGCCACGTAAACATAAAACCATGTTTAGTGAAAACCCCCATAAACTACTACTACTAAATATCATTTAAATTATAAGATTTAATAAACAAATAATGAAATATATTACTATTGCAATAATACTATACTTGTATTGTAAAATAAAAAGAGCACTTAATAATAATAATAACAACTGTAATAGTTATTATTTAATTAATATTTTATTTTACAAATCAATTAAGAAATGTATTACTAATGTACTGTAAAATAATAATAATAATAATAAACCCAAAGTACTTAATACTACTACTACTATTTTGCACATACCCCCCTCAAAATTTGCTTCATTATTTTAATGATATACTGGGATTAATTTCCCATAGCAAATTTTTCAACAGGAGGCCTGTCTTCCCCTTATACTTTCTGTGCCTGATTTGAGACATTCCACCACAGTTAAATATATGAAATGAATGCAGATATGAGACTTTTACCTGGATCTCCCTCTATGCTGAGCAGTTTACCAAGCAGCTGCTCGAACTCAGTCCCCACCTGCTCCACTGCGCTGCCCGCGGCCACAGACAGATGGTACAGCTAGGCCGTCTGCAGGACAGGAACACATGAACTACCCAAACATTTAGGATTATCTTAGGATCTAATTTCATCATGGTACAAAAAAGGAATATATTCCTTTTTTGTACCATGATGAAATTAGATCCTTTGTTAAACAGTACGCATACTAAAATCACACTTTTAAAAGAGTACTATGCAAATAATATACATCAAAATAATGCAAACTCAGTGACATGGTTTCAGACAGTTAACTGCTTGTAATTTATAATTAAATGAAAATGATTAAAGTTTAAATTTCATAATTATTTTATTGTCTTTGTAATATGGATAAAGTGTACTGACAATCTTTTAAAGGGATAGTTCACACAAAAATGAAAATTTGATGTTTATCTGCTTACCCCCAGGGCATGCATCTAGATGTAGGTGACTTTGTTTCTTCAGTAGAACACAAACAAAGATTTTTAACTCAAACCGTTGCAGTCTGTCAGTCATATAATGCAAGTGGATGGGAATCACGGCTTTGAGAGTCAAAAAACATACACAAATTAAACCCTGTGGCTCGTGACGATACATCGATGTGTAAACACACGAAACGATCGGTCAGTGCAAGAAACTGAACAGTATTTATATAGTTTTTTACCTCTGACTTTCACCACAATGTCCGAACTGTCCTGAGCACGTTCTCAACAGCCGGCGCCCAGAGGAATTTCTTCTTCTTCTTGGTTTACGGCGGATCGCAGACTTATAAGTGCATTACCGCCACCTATCTCTCAAATGGCCCATTGACACTCCAAATTGAGATTGTAGATAGAGTGTCAATGGTCCATTTGAGAGATAGGTGGTGGTAATGCACTTATAAGTCTGCGATCTGCCGTAAAGCAAGAAGAAGAAGGAGAAGAAGACACGTCACGCACCGGCTGTTGAGAATGCGCTCAGGACAGTTCGGACATTGTGGTGAAAATCAGAGGTAAAAAACGATATAAATACTGTTCAGTTTCTTGCACTGACCAATCATTTCGTGTATTTACACATTGATGTATCGTCACAAACCGCAGGGTTTTGTTTGTGTATGTTTTTTTGACCCGTGATTCCCATCCACTTGCATTATAAGACTGACAGACTGTTTGAGTTAAAAATCTTTGTTTGTGTTCTACTGAAGAAACAAAGTCACCTACATCTTGGATGCCCTGGGGGTAAGCAGGGTGAACTATTTGGGTGAACTATCCCTTTAAGGTAAAATAAAGTATACTTTTATGACATTTCTTTTGAAACATACGGATCCCCACACATGACATGCAAGAAAAAATAAATAAATCGTGCATATGATTTACTAATTTGTTCCCTCGATGTGCTAAAACGTGCACATGATTACTATTTTGTTCCCTCGATTTGCTAATTCGTTCCCTCGATTTACTAATTCGTTCTCTCAATTTATAAATCGTGTGCATGATTTAGCAAATCGAGGGAACGAATTAGTAAATCGTGCGCACAATTGATAAATCGAGGGAATGAAATAGTAAATCTTGCACATGATTTAGCCTACAATTTTTTTTCCTGTATGCCATGTGCGGGGCTCCGTAGAAACATGTATGTCATGTGTTTAATTTTTTCATAAATATATTCAAATGACACATTTGTAATGATGGAGTTACAATTTACTAACTGTACAGTTTACAGTTAACTAATTTGACATTATTACAAAGTAGACGTTTTAAAAGTGTACTTTTCAGTCATGAAAACGTGCTCACTTACATTTTTACTGAATTTATTTGACATTGTCTGCAAGTACAGTTTTTAAAAATATAATTTTAAGATTTGAAATACACATTCAGCACAATTAAGTGCACTTCTTTTTCACAAGGGATGTGCAACAGTTATTTGTGGCTCTATTTCAACTAAATTCATTACAGCTTGCCTACCTTCTCCTGAGGAGAGTTGATGAGCAGGTATGTCGGGTCTTGATTCACTGACTGAATGGAAAGTGTGTACGGAGCAGAGACTTCAGCTACGTCACATGACTTCTGCACTTCCTCCACACGAGCCTCCCACAGTTTGATCTGACCCAGAGGAAACTGGGCAGGGAAATACAACATCAGTGCATGCACACAATCAGAAGTCCTGTGCAAGATGGCTGTAATTGAATGAGACAGAAGACCTTGTCCTCTTGATTTCTGAAGTAGTAGAGAGTCTTCCCAAACAGCGCACACCACACATGCTTAGAGTAACCATGCTTCACCTTAAAGAGTCAGAGACAAACATTTTATCTTGCTGTATGTTATACCTGGGTTATTATTTCACACTTTCATCTCTCAAGTTTTTTTTTATTTTATATCAGTTTACATACATTACAGATATTAAATAAGTGATGACAAAGTTCTTTTGTTTTGCCCAGGAAAAAAATGTAAATAACATTTTTTTAACAAGTTGACCGCTATATCAGCATATTATCACTGTACGAACCTGTTTTTGAATTGAAAGCAGAAAATCTGAGTAGAACAACAACATATTTTAATTTAAATAATTTAATATTTAGTATTATAGGCTATTCTTTCCAGCAATAATACAGTATACACAGTCAACCATTATGAAAATCACAATCCATAAAACAGCAGCAATGAAAAATGATTATCAAAAAATGATTTTGGACAACAGAAAATGAAAGAAATAGAATAAATTACACTACTGTTGAAAATTTGCTGCTGTTTTTTTTTTTAAAGAAATTAACAGTTTAATTAAAATAATTGTATTCAGCGAGGATGCATCAAATTGTTAAAAAATGACAAAATTATTTTTATTTCAAATAATTGCTGTTCTTTTGAACTTTCCATTTATCAAAGAATCCTGAAAAACATATATCATGGTTTCCATAAAAATATCAAGCAGCATAACTGTTTTCATCATTGATAATGATAAATGTTTCTTGAGCTGGAAATCAGCATATTAGAAGGATTTCTGAAGGATCATGTGACACTGAAGACTGGAGTAATGATGCTGAAAATACATCTCTGCATCACAGGAATAAATAAAATTTTAAAGTGCCCCTATTATGGATTTTTGAAAATTACCTTTCATGCAGTGTGTAACACAGCTCTAAGTAAATGAAAACATCCTGCAAAGTTTTAAATCTGAAAGTGCACCGTGTATAAAGTTATTGTCTCTCAAAAGAAAGAGTCGGCTCTGAATCATTGAAACAAGTCGTTTTTAAAACTAATCCCAAGTCGTTTCATGTTAACGTCAACATGAATCATTAGCATATTGCCCGCACACTTGTTGGTCTTTTCGTGTTGGTCTGAATGAAAATGCAAATTAATTCTTTGCCACTAGGTGCTGCTTTTGGAGCAGTAAAAATAGTGGTCCCCGGTAACGCTGTACACAAAGCAGCACTGCGCTCACAAACACTGCTTTATCAGGCATTACAGGCATGATGACATGAAAATGAGACCAATCGGACCAATCACCGCATATTTGCGTCACGCAAAGGAGGGGTTTGGAAAAATTAATCGTTGAGCGAATCGTTTGGGAGTCCTTGAGCAAGTACGGTAAAAATAAATGCATATTATAAGACAATGAAAGTGTTTTTTGACCATGCATGCATGTCAACCTGATGTTGTGGACTCCCAAAACCAAAATATGAACCTTTCATTACCCATAATAGGGGCACTTTAATTATTAATAAAATATAATAATAATATTAATATTAAAAATGTACTTTTTATTGGTCATGCTTCTGTTTTGAGGTGTATAGAATTATGTACTGATTATAATATTCTATTTATTTTAGTAGTTTTCATTTAAACTAGGTAAAAGAAATAAGAATTGTATTTATGAAAAACAACTACAAATAAAAAATATTATAAAAAAAAATAATAATAATAATTGTCATGTTTTGAAGAGACTTACAATTCTTGGATAAGGTACCCGACCAAAGGAATAGATCTCCCAGAGTAAGATGCCATAACTCCATACATCTGACTTAGTGGAAAACGCCTGTTTCAGACAGACAGGTAGAAATAAAATAAAAAAAGACAAGAAATGTCTCTAAACATTAAAACAAAAGCAGAAAACTTACCTTCTCCCTTAAGGCCTCAGGTGAAGTCCACTTAACAGGCAGTTTGGCTGTATCTTGAGTAGACGATGCTTCCTTGGTGAGGCCAAAGTCGCTGACTTTTGCCATGTTGTCTTCTGACACTAAAACATTACGAGCTGCCAGATCCCTGTGCACAAAGTTATTGGCCTCAAGATATTCCATCGCCTTGCAGACGTCCCTACAAAATAAAGAAAGAAAATAATTGAAGAAAACATTTTGAAAAATTATTTGTTCATTTTATAATTACTACAGTAATAAGACAAAACTGGATGAGTTGACAAAATTATTTTTATTTCAAATAATTGCTGTTCTTTTGAACTTTCCATTTATCAAAGAATCCTGAAAAACATATATCACGGTTTCCATAAAAATATCAAGCAGCATAACTGTTTTCATCATTGATAATGATAAATGTTTCTTGAGCTGGAAATCAGCATATTAGAAGGATTTCTGAAGGATCATGTGACACTGAAGACTGGAGTAATGATGCTGAAAATACATCTCTGCATCACAGGAATAAATAAAATTTTAAAGTGCCCCTATTATGGATTTTTGAAAATTACCTTTCATGCAGTGTGTAACACAGCTCTAAGTAAATGAAAACATCCTGCAAAGTTTTAAATCTGAAAGTGCACCGTGTATAAAGTTATTGTCTCTCAAAAGAAAGAGTCGGCTTTGAATCATTGAAACAAGTCGTTTTTAAAACTAATCCCAAGTCGTTTCATGTTAACGTCAACATGAATCATTAGCATATTGCCCGCACACTTGTTGGTCTCTTCGTGTTGGTCTGAATGAAAATGCAAATTAATTCTTTGCCACTAGGTGCTGCTTTTGGAGCAGTAAAAATAGTGGTCCCCGGTAACGCTGTACACAAAGCAGCACTGCGCTCACAAACACTGCTTTATCAGGCAAAAAATTAATCGTTGAGCGAATCGTTTGGGAGTCCTTGAGCAAGTACGGTAAAAATAAATGCATATTATAAGACAATGAAAGTGTTTTTTGACCTTGCATGCATGTCAACCTGTTGTTGGGGACTCCCAAAACCAAAATATTAAAAAATATTATTAAAATAGAAAACAGCTATTTTTAATTATAATAATATTTCACAATATTACTGCTTTACTGTAGTGTAACCTTGGGGAAGCTAAGAGACATAAAAAAAATCACAAACTTTTGAACAGTAGTATGTATCTAAAAATATATTTTTCTTTCCAACAGTTTACCTTTGTCAGATGTCCTTTCATAACGGGCCGTGTGTCAGGGTGAGTGAAGAGCGGACTAGCAGCTTTGATCCTCAGGACGCTCTGCAGGACCCTCAGCCACTCCTCCAGCAGGTTTGGGGAATCTGCCTTCAGATTACACACACTCTTACCCGTCACCACCTGAAGGGACACAACATTAACACAGACAGTCATGTGAAATAATCTGAGCTGTATGCACAAACACTTTCTCACACACACACACACACACACACAAACACACACAATTTACCTGAAGCATCTGTTTGCCATCACCACGAGCTATAGTGCTGCATGCATTCAGCTCAATCTGACCTTGGGGTTTATGGATCACGTCACTCTATCCACAGGAAATGTAGGAAATACAGAATGTATAATAATAAGAATAAAACATCATTAATATAAGAACTTTATGAATGAAATGAAGAATAAAACAGAACAACCATAAGAAATAAATAAGAGATAAATGAGTCATTTAAACTGACTGGTGATTTGTAGTAGAGAAGCTCCCCATCCTTCAGAACAAACCAGTGTCTCTTCCACATTTTCTTCCACGTCTTTACCATCTTGAGCAGGTACCCAGACTTCTCTATAGACTCCTGGAACACGACACATTCTCATTTGTTACCCTGGAGCACAAAACCAGTCATATGTCAGATTTATAGATCATCTGAAAGCTGAATAAATAAGCTTTCCATTTATGTATGGTTTGTTAGGATAGGACAATATTTGGCCGAGATACAACTATTGAAAATCTGGAATCTGAGGGTGCAAAAAAATCTAAATATTGAGAAAATCGCCTTTAAAGTTGTCCAAATGAAGTTCTTAGCAATGCATATTACTAATCAAAAATTAAGTTTTAATATATTTAAAGTAGGAAATTTACAAAATATCTTCATGGAACATGATCTTTACTTAATATCCTAATTATTTTTGGCATAAAAGAAAAATCAATAATTTTGACCCATAACAATGTATTTTTAGCTATTGCTACAAATATACCCCAGCGACTTAAGACTGGTTTTGTGCTCCAGGGTCACATTTGATCTGGCATGTGTGTGTGTGTGTGTGTGTGTGTACATAGGTCTTACAGTCTTGCGCAGTAAAAATAGTGGTCCCCGGTAACGCTGTACACAAAGCAGCACTGCGCTCACAAACACTGCTTTATCAGGCATTACAGGCATGATGACATGAAAATGAGACCAATCGGACCAATCACCGCAGATTAGCGTCACGCAAAGGAGGGGTTTGGAAAAATTAATCGTTGAGCGAATCGTTTGGGAGTCCTTGAGCAAGTACGGTAAAAATAAATGCATATTATAAGACAATGAAAGGGTTTTTTGACCTTGCATGCATGTCAACCTGTTGTTGGGGACTCCCAAAACCAAAATATTAAAAAATATTATTAAAATAGAAAACAGCTATTTTTAATTATAATAATATTTCACAATATTACTGCTTTACTGTAGTGCAACCTTGGGGAAGCTAAAAGACATACAAAAAAATCACAAACTTTTGAACAGTAGTATATATCTAAAAATATATTTTTCTTTCCAACAGTATACCTTTGTCAGATGTCCTTTCATAACGGGCCGTGTGTCAGGGTGAGTGAAGAGCGGACTAGCAGCTTTGATCCTCAGGACGCTCTGCAGGACCCTCAGCCACTCCTCTAGACTGCGCTCACAAACACTGCTTTATCAGGCATTACAGGCATGATGACATGAAAATGAGACCAATCGGACCAATCACCGCAGATTAGCGTCACGCAAAGGAGGGGTTTGGAAAAATTAATCGTTGAGCGAATCGTTTGGGAGTCCTTGAGCAAGTACGGTAAAAATAAATGCATATTATAAGACAATGAAAGTGTTTTTTGACCTTGCATGCATGTCAACCTGTTGTTGGGGACTCCCAAAACCAAAATATTAAAAAATATTATTAAAATAGAAAACAGCTATTTTTAATTATAATAATATTTCACAATATTACTGCTTTACTGTAGTGTAACCTTGGGGAAGCTAAGAGACATAAAAAAAATCACAAACTTTTGAACAGTAGTATGTATCTAAAAATATATTTTTCTTTCCAACAGTTTACCTTTGTCAGATGTCCTTTCATAACGGGCCGTGTGTCAGGGTGAGTGAAGAGCGGACTAGCAGCTTTGATCCTCAGGACGCTCTGCAGGACCCTCAGCCACTCCTCCAGCAGGTTTGGGGAATCTGCCTTCAGATTACACACACTCTTACCCGTCACCACCTGAAGGGACACAACATTAACACAGACAGTCATGTGAAATAATCTGAGCTGTATGCACAAACACTTTCTCACACACACACACACACACACACAAACACACACAATTTACCTGAAGCATCTGTTTGCCATCACCACGAGCTATAGTGCTGCATGAATTCAGCTCAATCTGACCTTGGGGTTTATGGATCACGTCACTCTATCCACAGGAAATGTAGGAAATACAGAATGTATAATAATAAGAATAAAACATCATTAATATAAGAACTTTATGAATGAAATGAAGAATAAAACAGAACAACCATAAGAAATAAATAAGAGATAAATGAGTAATTTAAACTGACTGGTGATTTGTAGTAGAGAAGCTCCCCATCCTTCAGAACAAACCAGTGTCTCTTCCACATTTTCTTCCACGTCTTTACCATCTTGAGCAGGTACCCAGACTTCTCTATAGACTCCTGGAACACGACACATTCTCATTTGTTACCCTGGAGCACAAAACCAGTCATATGTCAGATTTATAGATCATCTGAAAGCTGAATAAATAAGCTTTCCATTTATGTATGGTTTGTTAGGATAGGACAATATTTGGCCGAGATACAACTATTGAAAATCTGGAATCTGAGGGTGCAAAAAAATCTAAATATTGAGAAAATTGCCTTTAAAGTTGTCCAAATGAAGTTCTTAGCAATGCATATTACTAATCAAAAATTAAGTTTTAATATATTTAAAGTAGGAAATTTACAAAATATCTTCATGGAACATGATCTTTACTTAATATCCTAATTATTTTTGGCATAAAAGAAAAATCAATAATTTTGACCCATAACAATGTATTTTTAGCTATTGCTACAAATATACCCCAGCGACTTAAGACTGGTTTTGTGCTCCAGGGTCACATTTGATCTGGCATGTGTGTGTGTGTGTGTGTGTGTGTACATAGGTCTTACAGTCTTGCCGTTGTCAGTGCTGGAGGAGCAGGTCTTTGGGAGTTTGTTTTCAGGTTCAGAGCACTCTGTGTCAGTGGAGTAAGCATCAGGGGGGATGGCATAGTCACTCTCAGATGTCATAGAAGACAATGACACAGCTGAGAAAAACACAACACATTCAGTGACTGGGGGGAGGGTATAGGGCTCTGTGAAATCCATTGGATTTTTCCTAAATTCTGTTTGAACTTTTTGTTTGAAAAAGTTTTTGCTATGCTACCGAAATTGGTACAGAGAATTGTGTAACTACGGGGGAGCTAGGGGGAGCTCGGCTCCCCTTAATAAGACATGGGCTCCCCTGAAAATATGATTTGTGAAATTTTGGGGGGTCTCAAAAAATATTGACAATGTGTTATTTTGACATGCAATTTCAGTTTTGTGTAATGTGATCATCGTGGATTATTATGTGTAAAATTGCAAAAATATCGTTCATTCATGCATGACGGCGATTTAAACCTAATTCACTTCAATAAAGATAACTATACATGCTATTCTTGTCATGAGCATCAAGGTGTGGGGGCACTGCGGTGCAAATTCCACTCATGTTTAGTACATGTTAACTCAAAGATTCGTAGAAAAAATATAAATGTTGGACTCTGTGGTCGATTCTGTGTTAAGGTAAGGCAAGTTATTCGCAATTATGTATCTTTGTAAGACAATGTAAGTCTTCTTTTGAGGCACGTGCAAGCGCACGAACCCCCCCCCCCCAATGTACCTCTCTTAAGTGAGCGGGGGGCTTTCATGGCTACTGCTCTTGTGTGACTCTGATCCAGAGGTCTGGGAGTTCTCCTCCTCTCCAGAGTTAGACTGACACTCCTCTGAACTGTCCTCCTCCTCAGAACTAGACGACTCCTCGGAGAACTGACTTTTGCTTAACAAAGTCGCTTTCTATGAGAGTAAAAACACACATTGCATTCATGAAAACGTAATTCAAATATTTCCTTCTATTACTGATAGAAGTGCTGACTCTTATGTAATTAAACAGTCATTTCTGATGAATAATTTTGCCAGTGAACGCTGCTAAGCAGTGGTCTTATGACACACACACACACACACACACACACACACATGTAAAGACACACACAGGTTCCTACCCCTTTGTGTGTGGCAAAGACAGGTGTGCTTGTGTTCCTGTAGATGAGGGATGTGTAGAGCATGTAGGCGGGGCATGTGGATGCGTGGGAGGAGTCTGGAAGAAGAGGATTGGACATTTTCACTAGCTGTTAATAAATACACACTATGATTTAGGCAAGTAGAAATATTTTTGAGTACTTTGTTGGTCCTGGACCGATAATTACATTTCTATGCAAAAACCATTGTCCAAACTCAATCCCATAACCATAAACTAAAACTATAGCTCCGAAAATCAAGAGGTAGATAAGAACATTTGGACAGCTGATGCAGGAACGTGTCCTACTTGGGTAAATCAATATGAATATGAATATGCACATCATGTGTACCAGTAACATGACTACTGAATCAAAATGGGCAATAGCCAGCTGTTGGTGTTTTTACTTTGCGTCATTAAAATTAGTTTTACATATGATAAAGACTCTAATAATTCTGTCTTCTAATTGGTGTATGTGTAGGATATCAGACCGAATCAGACAATCTAAGATTTGGTCAAAACATGGTTGAGGCACGAGGAGTCAAAACAACAATGCAAAAATTCTTAGCTGTCTTAAAAAAATAGGATTGCTTTTTCATATATGTAAACTAGCTGTAAACTGGCTGTTTACACAACTCAAACAAATGCTATTCTGTTTTTTTTCATTTGCTTTTTGTGCAGATGGGAGCACAAAAATGATATTTGTTGAAGTTTCCATCACTATAGAAGATTACTAAACTATGACAACTTCTGCTTCTGATAGCCCTCGAAATCTGAAAATGGACAGAAATGCATAACATGGGATTGGATTTTTCCTTAAGAATGCATGTGAAAGACAATGAAGATACAAAATGAAGAGCGATCAATGAAGGGCAGCTGGATTGAGAATATGTGCAAATGTACAAACAACAACAAAAAAACCCACACCTTTATTAGCTACATCTGTACACGACGTCTCTGACAGACGAATTCCAGATTTTGCCACAGCATATATTCTGCTCTCCTGCAGATAACAGGAAACCACAAGTTGAACCAAAAGGATAAATTCATATTTGTTGTACTATTTGTGGCATGACTCACCCAAGAGGGCAGTCTGTGCAGCGGAGGGGTCGGAGGTTTACTCCCGGGCACGGCTGCAGAGGCGTCGGGCGTTTCTGGTTCCTCAGGTGGCGCTTCAGCTGCAGGCACATCAGCATGCTCTCGGTCACCAGTCTCCATCTTTTGCTCTTGGTCCATGTCTGTTTCCTGAGGCCGTAGAGGACGTAGCATGCTGAAGGCGTTTCGTGTCCGCCCATGGGCGGCTTCACTGTACAGTGGAGGCTGACTCAGATGCTTTTTAGCCAATGCCAAACTAACATTAAACGCATTTGGATTGCGCAGTCGGGGCTGTTTGGGGGAGGCTGGGGTGTCTTGGGAGTCCTGGGACGGGGTGGGCTGCTTTGGTGTGAGAGCTGGAGTTAATATGAGGCTGGGAGTGTTTGTGTCACTGGAGGATGACGAGGAATCAAGACTTTGTGACTGGAAGCGTTTATTCAGCTCATCTGAGGATCCATCCTCAGCGTCCACCTTCTCGCTGTCTCTCTTTGAAGCGCTCTTGGTGCCAGGAAGCCAAAGTCTGGAGCACTCCACACGTTGCATGTCATCGTCAAACAGCGAGCTGCTGTCGTCTGAGGCTGTGTGGTAGGTCTCACTGGCGGGTCGACTGAAACGCAAACCTCCAAACAGACTCTTCTCCCCTTCAGAGGCAGCACTGGACAGGATAGAGGAGACACCACAGGACAGCGTGTGTCTGGTAATGTCCCGCTCATCCTCGTCCTCTGATCCTGCCTTAGGGCAACGACCAACACACTCTGTTTCTGGACAATCTTGTTTCAGTCCAGAATCTGGATCAGACCAAACACACAGACTTGGTGAATATGTGAATACATGTAGTAAGTACTTGATCTATTAAAAGCATTAAGACTTCTCTGAGTTAAAGTCAAATGTTGATAACTGGATCAATTGATTCAATTTTGCAAATCACTAAGTCAAGTCATTCATTTGAATGAATCAGACTCAAGACAAATGACTAATTTGAGTGGTTCATTTAGTGACTTAAAATGCCTTCATCATAATGAACACCGTACAAATGACTCTTATAAGTCAGTTCTTTTGAATCAAAAACAGAAAAAGCTTTGAGACAATTTCACTTTCTAGATATACTGTATGTTGGTATTGATAGGGCAATACGGATCAAAATGATAGCTTCTCATTTGAAGTTGACACACACCCAATATTATATACCGTATATGCAACCGTTAAAAGGTTTGGATTTGGTAAGGGTTTTTCATGTTTTTTTGAAAGATGCTTACCAAGGCTGCATTTATTTGATCAAAAATATTGTGAAATATTATTTCAATTTAAAGTAACTGTTTTCTATTTATAATATATTTTAAAAGGCAATTTATTCCTGTGATGCAAAGCTGAATTTTCAGCATTATTACTGTAGCCTTCAGTGTCACATGATCCTTCAGAAATCATTCTAAAGCCTATTCTAACGGGATTAGTATTATCTGGGGACCTCGTGTGATTTAAAATTACCCC
>NW_015505261.1:1219808-1220619 GCF_001515645.1 Sinocyclocheilus grahami | reverse complement strand
TTTTTTTTTGATAAAAGTGGAAACTCAAAAATACGCCATAATATTTGCTCATAAAGGTATAAGTATACATAATTCGGAACTGCAAATGGTCTACTTGTATTTGTGTGCACTCACAATATCAACAAAATCTTGTGCTTTTGTAAAGTAAGGAAAACAAACAGGATGCGCTTTCTGTCGTCTTGGTTTTGAGCAGGAGCACTTCACCGACATGATAAATATATCTATAGAATGCTTTAAATTACTATTTTAAAACTAAATAATTCAAATCAAAAACAAAAACTCTTTCATTATGTAATCCGTGCATTTCTCTCTAAAGGCACGTCCAATGAGGAGATGGCGAGTCAGGTTCATTCATTTGTGCAACATTGAAATAATTAAAATATCCCCTCACCATTTTTTTACTTTTTTTTTTGTTCTTTGGGCCGCTGTGCCAAAATTGTGTTTGCATGCAGTAGCCTGTACGGCAGCATTTTTGTGCCACGTTTAAAAATAAATAAATAAATAAGATTAACGTCATAATATTTCATGAATAAAGTCAAAATTACGATAATAAAATCATGTTATATTGCGTGAAGTTAATGTGAAAATTCCACTTATAGGCCTACTCCACCAAAAAAAAAAGTCTGTGGCATCCGTCATTCTTTTGACTTTTTTTAAAACTCTGATTGATCGATTCATGAGACATTCATTTGTATTAAATTGTTCTGATTTATTTCAACATGCATTCAAATATTCATGTTTAGTTCGTGCTGAAAATATTAAAGAAGAAAATATCATTGATTCATATGCAGCTTGAACTGAGGCGAATTAT
>NW_015505261.1:1217714-1219188 GCF_001515645.1 Sinocyclocheilus grahami | reverse complement strand
ATAAAATTGACAGAAGGCTGAGACTTTGTAGTAACAAAGCACAAATCTGCGATTATTGACTTGAAAACTTTAATCATTTCCAAGCATTAGCCTAGACTGTAAAAAAAAACAGCTTGTGAATAGTCACGATCCACGTAACGTTATTTACTTCAGAAAAATCAACAATAGGGCTCAAGTTAAGTTAACCGAGTTGGAGCCCATAACGTTTGGGGGGGCCCATACAATTTTTTTGCATTTGGGCCCGGGGCTGACTCGCTACGCCACCGCATGCTACTATACATGTCATCCATCTCCAACTAATCATTCTTTTTGTTTTCTCTCTTCTGATGGTTTTCAGCTTTCTCTTTCTGCAAATTGTATAGTTGTATGGTGTATAGCGATAATGACCCAGCACCCAAAATACTACTAAAACAATCCAACTTTGTTGCTCCATTCTACGCGAAAGATGGATAAAAAGGTGCACCGAAACAAAAACCTAGAAAAAAAATTATATATCCGGCCCCGCAAAATCCTGGCCAAATTACAGAGATGCCGATTCGCACGGGACTAATATTATCACAGGTTCTCGGTGTCTGGCGAAATATGGTAGGTCATTTGCGGGGGAATTTTTACTTTACAAATTACAGACATGGCCGATTCGCACGGGATTAACATCACAGACAACCTCCGCAATTATTACAAATGACTAGAGGTCACCAGGTAATACTAATCCAGTCGAATAGGGCTTTAACATACTGATTTGCTGCTAAAGAAACATTTATTATTATTATCAGTGTTGAAATCAGTTGAGCTGCTTATTATTTTTGCAGAAACCATGCTAAAAATTCTTTGATAAATAGAAAGTAAAAAAAAGAAAAGAATTAATTTGAAATTATTTTTTGTAACAATGTAAAAGTCTTTACTTTCACTTTTGATCTATTTAACTTGCAGTATAAAATATTAAATTTTTTAAGTTCTTCCCAGCCTTGTTGCATCTCGGTCAAACACAAATTAACGAATACTTTCAGTCAAACAACTACAGATATCATATCAGTCTTCTGACCAGTAGAGGGTCTCCTGCAGTCTGTGTGTGTGGGCTCACGATCCGGCTGGGTGCTGACGCTCTTCTGGGACGGCTCTGGGCCAGTCAGTACCTGAGGGCTCTTCCCTCTGATTTGAAAACAGCCAAAAGTCAGACTGCTGAGCCGCTGGGCCTCATCCACATTGGACTGGATTGAACCACCAGAACCCAAAGTCAGCTCCATGGCTAAAACACAACACAAAAGCATGACACTTAATAGCTCCATTCCATCACTGGAAAAATGATGAAACATTTCCTGTATATTTTTTAAACTTATGCTGTGCTTGTTAGCCCAATTCCTGTTATTTATTAATTTGCATATTACGTTACATATGTATTTATTTTCTGTTGTTTAGCTTGTATTCCTTGCTTTGTATATAAAAACGGAAAATAAAAAAAAAATATAAAAAAAAA
>NW_015505261.1:1215314-1216796 GCF_001515645.1 Sinocyclocheilus grahami | reverse complement strand
GATGAACCGATTTACCTGTGTTTTAATATTACTCTGTTCATAGATCTTTTTAGATGGATCTTTTTAGGTCGAGTAGAATCTGTGATCTCGCTGCAGTACGCTGTGTTTTCCACCACCTGGCATCCCGGGGAGTCGAAATACTATTGAGTAAATTGGCAGTGGGCGGAAACACACAGACCAAAACAAAAACAGACATGGAACCACATTTCAAAACAGAATAACTGTAGCATTGTTTTTTTGGAGAAACAAGTATGTAAACTTAGCATGTTACCTAAATATTTGCAAACATATTTTGGTATTTGTATGCTTTAGTACAGTCAAAAAATGTACATACAGCACCTTTAATAAAGGAACATTGTCTATTTCCAAGGTGTTCACATTATTTTGTCCAACCCCTGTGAATGATTAATATAAATTATAATATAGTTTCGTTGAACTTATCCTTTAAATGTTGTCACCTGACCATTTTGCTCCCAATAAAATGGCGTTTAATAATTTGAGGCATTTTAGTTGATAATAATATGCAAAATGATGAAAACTTTGACAAACCATAATAAAACATATTTTTGTCAAGAAATATTTTCATATACATTTGTTACATTACATTAGTATTAATCGTACCAAAAGAATCAAATCATTTAGCAAGCCATTTAGGTAAAGAATCATAATTTAAATAAATCATTATCAGTGCAAATATTCCAAGCATCGGATGAAATGTCTAAGAGAGTGTTATTAGTATTTACCGGCTGGCTGGCCTCATATGCTCGCCGCTCTGCTTCCAGTACCTGCGTCTCCAGCTGCTGCATCTGAGAGAGCGAGAAGTAATGTTTAAATGAATGGGCAAATGAGCCATGCTTGTGCATGAATATGTATAAACATGAGAATTATTAAAAGTCTACATCAAAATTTTCCTCATGCATAACATTTTCCAAGCATCACTGGGGAGAATAAGTCAGCTGGTTTTGTAAACAAATATCCTTCTTTGCTGGGATTTTATCTTTTTAAAACATGTACTCGTCTCATATTGCCAGGAATGCAGCATATCCATTTGCAAACCATTTTTACCATAGTGGGAATGCCATGCTTAATTACTGTTAATGTTATTCCTTAAAGCCTTTTATTTTAATTTTTGAATGAAAAGACCATGAGAAAAAAATTGTTTATGAAGTTAAGGAAACTCAAAAAATGCTGTCTAAGCAAAAACATTTCCCCAAAAACTGAAGCTGTGTTGTATTGGTTTCATTTTTGAACTGTATTGTATGTGTATAATGTCACAATTATAGTTGTGTATGCAAAAAAAAGTTATGTGGTAAACCAGAGGTAATGATTTAGTTGCCGGTCATTTTGATGATTGTTTCCTGTCATCAGATTCAGTGAAATTTCAGGGAATTTTGACCACTGTATCTTAAATCCTCATATTTTCAAGTTAATCTCTATTATAAATTCCTTAATCCACTTGCCAGTGTCACAGAAGTCTCACTC
>NW_015505261.1:1186860-1215011 GCF_001515645.1 Sinocyclocheilus grahami | reverse complement strand
AAAAATATTTTGTTTGTTAGACAAAAATATATTTAGGCAAAAAGGTGCCATTTTTAATCACTATGCAAAAACCATTGACATACTACTATAGCATATGCACTTCACAATAGATTAAATATATAATTATTTTTCACATTACAGTACTGAGAAGTCATTTTTATTGCATTCTGGTAAAGACAAAATTAGGGGGAGCCTAATTGTCAAAAAAAAATAAAAAATCAATGTCTATAAATTTGCTTCATTTTATGTCATATCCTTTATTATAACTGAGAATTATTTTAAGATTAAAAAATATATATTTATGTGGAAAGGTGCAACATTTTTTGGCTTTCTTTTTGGTGCTCTGTCAATATGCATAAAAGCCCAAATACTACTAATAATATTTAATATATCATTATTTTTTACATTAAGAGTATTGAAAATATCAATTTCATCGGATAAGGTTAATGGACGGAATTTTTTTAGGTAACTATTTTGTCTTATTTATGTCTTTTTGATTTTGGGGTTGAATTACCATGATAAACATAACCAGTGTTGGGGAAAGTTACTTTTAAAAGTAATGCATTATAATATTGCGTTACTCCATAAAAAAGTAACTAATTACGTTACGTAGTTACTTTTTATGGAAAGTAATGCGTTACGTTACTTTTGCGCTACTTTTTAAATCTGGACAGGGCTTGCTTGTTTGTTTTTAAAATAAAAAAGTTCTATTTTTGGCAAATATAAAAGCCTTTCACGCCAAAAGTGAAGTGAATAAGCTTCAGGCTGAAGGGAAAGTAAATTTACGTCCGTACAGTAGAATGCAGAAGAAGAAATTTCAACACACTTCAGCAATAAAAAAAGACACACAAATGTTTGTCTAGAGTAATTTGTGGTTATTAGTACGGTTGAACTGGATCATCGAAGGTCAGAAGCAAAGACATTGGTTAATAGAATGGGATTAAATACATAAAGCATATTTGTGTTGTTTAACATTTAATTATTGCATATTCTGAGTTGCATTATTTTTATTCATTTTGAGGAATACTGAATCTGTTTTTTTTTTGTGCGAGATGAATTAATGCATATTCATATTTATTTTAGAACTACAGTAACATCTTCTGATTTCTCTCAACACCATACAAAATTAGTGAGATTTGCATAACACCGAACATTTTGGGGTTAAACTTGCTTGATCGGTGTTATGCGCTTGTTTCTGCTTTGGCAGGAGCTCCATCAGCAACCTGTTTCTCTTCATACAGTTCCCAAAGGAGAACAGACAAACATGACCTAACACACTGCTAATAGTTTTCCACTGAACGCCATACAAAAGTGTTTTTATGCATCTGTGTGTGTATGTGACCCAATGAAATTCTGATCTTTCTAACAGCCTCTTTTCTTTACAAGCCTCCATCATTAAAGATGTTTAATAGTTTCCAACACACAAAAGCACTATTGACAAAACTATCTTAATGCTGACTCTGGAACAGTCCTGTCCATGTTCTGCTCTAGTTCTTAAGTTAAAGCAGATTTGGTTGGATTTGTTAATGGTGCATTAGTCAGATCTTGATGAATGACGTAAATCACTGATTCGCAGATGGAAGTTAAAAAGATTTCACTGGTTAAATTTGCATGATAGAAGTCTATTGATATTCAAGGTTTAGTAAGCCAACGCCTACCGGACTAAACCAAAGGGTGTGTCCACCAAAACACACTGATAGTCAGAAATACATCACACACTCATTATCTCTGTTGTCCACACACACAGCCACTATCCCCACAGACTATTCATACACATAAGCTTAATGTGGAACTAACTACATATGTGTTTATACTGCAACAACCACACACACACACTGTACACACGGGTACACAGTACACACCCAACCTCATCTGTGGTCAAGCTGGTCCACCACTGCCCAACGGTGCAGATATAGAAAATAAAAAATACCAGAGTAATTACAGACTGTTCTGAGAACAGCTGCACAAACCCAGAGAGACTCTGAACGGTTCAGCCACAGGTTAGCGCTACATATTAACACGTGCTGTTTTCTAAAGGCCATCATTGAACCTGTCTTGGTGAAGACTTGGTGCTTAAATCGCCAATGAACTAAATAAACTAATGCTTTTATTCAGCAAAAATGCATTACACTGATCAAAAGGGACAGACATTTATAATGCATTTTTAAATACATTTCAAATAAATACTATTTTTTTCCACATTTAGCAGCAATATTGACAAATAAAAAAGCCTATTCCACTTAAGTTTTTGACTGATCTGCAGTGTCAGTCCGACTTGGTACTCTGACACTTCAAACAATTCAGTACGCATGTGAGCTGTCTAAATGATTCAGAATGAATCAGAAACTGATTCAGTGATTTTGCTTACTCATTTGGACATTTATAAATGATAGAACATGGCCAGGAATGAATAAGTCTTAATTTGTGGCCACAATATATCTAGTTTTTCCTCTTCATGTCATCTGCAGGGCTCCATACAAAAGTGCATTGTTCTGTTTGACCAGGAGATGGTGCTCTAGGAGGACAATGGAGTGATTAGAAGCAACAAAGTGACCAGAATCATTCATTTTCAGAGATATATATGTGACCATGGACCACAAAACCAGTCATTAGGGTACATTTTTTGATATTGAGACGTATACCTCATCTGAAAGCTGAATAAATAAGCTTTCAGATGATGTATGGTTTGTTAGGATAGGACAGTATTTGGCCGAGATACAACTATTTGAAAATCTGTAATCTGAGGGTGCAAAAAAAATAAAATAAAAAAATGCAAAATATTGAGAAAATTGTCCGAATGAAGTTCTTAGCAATGCACATTACTAATCAAAAAATAAGTTTTGATATATTTACGGTAGGAAATTTACTAAATATCTTCATGGAACATGATCTTTATTTAATATCCCAATGATTTTTGGCATAAAAGAAAAATCGATCATTTTGACCCAGGCAATGTATTTTTGGTTATTGCTACAAATATCCCCGTGCTGCTTAAGACTGGTTTTGTGCTCCAGGGTCACATATGGCAAATACTGGTGAAACAAGCAATAGAGACTGCTGATAATACGACAAAGCTGAATAGAGCTCAACTTTATGTAAATGAGTGGTGACGGCCAATGGGGGTGCTGTAAACCAAAACAAACCAAAAACCTTCATGGATGCTTTCATTAGTTTGCACATGTAGACTTCACATTTCCATCAACAGCTCTTTGAATCTTCTACAATCCCCCTCACTTCTCTGCTCCATACGCTCCTGGCTACAGTCAGTCTTCCATTCCATGCATTCCATCCTCGGCCTTCTGTGGCCGGCCCGCCCTGCACGCCTCATCCAGCCTCCCTCCACAGGACAGCTCACAAAGCCTGTCTGTGTGACAGCCTTCACTGCACCACGGCTCCAAATTCCCCAGCGTCACCCGGCCTCTGCGCCACACTGCTCTCATCTGTGTCCTGCAGCAGCACACTGTATACTACAGAAGCTCGCGTTTCCATTCGAGTAGAATCCATTGCTTTAGTTAGCATTGAAATACATATTTAGATGATTATATATTATGGGGCTAAATTCTGAAATACCATAAAACTTTTTTATTTCACATACTGTATGTGACCCTGGACCACAAAACCAGTCTCAAGTCGCACAGGTATATTTGCAGCAATAGCCAACAATACATTGTATGGTACAAAAATCTGAGGGTGTCGAGCGGAGCGCTAACCTACAACAGATTCCTGCTTCACATAATGTGCTCTCAGTGCGAGAACACAAGTTCATATGTATTTGACTGCACTTGAAAGTTGCCCATATTTTTACCATAATGGTTTAAAAGAAAGGTTCGCATCTGTTCATAAGCAGGATATGGTGTAGTCTTCATGCGCGCCTTTGTGACATTCTTTGAGGATGGCTCACAGCGAAAGTTCGTTACTTTTTTGAGTTTCTTTGCATGATGAGCAATTGCTGTCCAAGTTTGGCTGATTCATTTAAACTTCACCAAACAGGATGTAAACCAGGGGAGAAAATTACCTACATTTCTCCCAACAAACCACACTTGGATTAGCATATATGTGTTTTTTTGTGTATGTATTTAGCATGCTAACTTCCTATATAGCACGAGGCCAGGCATTTCCTCCCTTGGGAGTCTCAGTGATTAAAGGATAGTTTGTTTTGCCACACAGTTCGTCTGTCTCTCTCCATCCCATTTTACTCCCTCTCTTTCCCTTTCACTCTTATACCTTCTTACCCGTCCTACAAGACGTGTAAAATTACAAAAACATTTTCAAAATTATAGTTTGAAACAACCCACTGATTAGGAGAGATAAATAGGGTCCACTGTCCCGAATCAGATACGTTTCTTAGGGGGTGATGGCCTGCATGTGTACATAAAGCAATATAAAAAAGACGGAATACAATAATATCTTTTGTGTAACATTTTATACAACAGTTAGGAAAAAAAATTAACTTAAATGATTTTAGCAAATGGCTGCAATATAACAAAGAGTGAAAAATTTAAGGGGGTCTGAATACTTTCCGTACCCACTGTATATTCATTCATATTTCAGATAGACTATCGGTCTGTGAGGAATTTCTTTTTCTGCAGGTTACATCACTACATCAGTAGGTCATTTGAATCACTTTGAACTGATTCATTCAAAAATACTGATTCACTGTGGAACAAAACATCTGACTGTCTTTATAAGTGAGTCATTGAATAATTCACTCAACCGATTAGTTCAAAATCACTGATTTGTTGAGGAACAAAACACTACTGTGTGTTAGTGGTGGGACCTTTTCAGTGACTCTTTCTGCAGGTTAAGCCAGTAGGTTGTGCCATCTTTATGCAGCAGGTAAGTGACCTTCTTTATGAATGATTCAATGACTCACTTATAAAGACAGGCAATATCGATACGTCACTTAGCAGGAAGTGAGAGGGAAATTTAAAGCAATTTGAACAACTGGTTCAAAAACACTGATTTATTTAAGACCGAAACAACTGACCGTCTTTATAAGTGAGTCATTTAATCATTCACTTAACCAATTTGTTCAAAACCACAGATTTATTTAGTAAAGAAACACCACTACTGTTTGTTGCTCAGAGATGGATAACTGTTAGACTTTGTTAGAACTATTTTAATTGATGGAGCAAAAATAGACAAAGTAACTGGTATTATTATGTGTAAAATATAAGTAACTAACATTGTTGTAATATAGTTTTAATATTAACATTTTGTTTATTAAACTGCATAAAACTGTAATTGAAAATCTTAAACTGCAAATTTGTTCCAAAAGCACTCTGCTTTAAACGAGGTTAAGGCCTGTTCACTCAAAGAGCGATAACTATAAAGTTTTAATAAATAATCGAATTCTATGAGAATAGTGAAATCTGTTTATTGAGTAAATAGCAAATAACATTACTGTCCGTTTTTGCGGCCGCTAATATATTTACTGTTATAATTCTCTTTATAGTTATTGTTCTTGGTGCAAATGGGCCTTTAATTTAAAGACACAAGTAGTAGGTTTTAGCGTCATAGGATGCAAAAATTCTCTCCATGAAGTTGCATCTCTTAATTCACCTCCTTTAAAGAGCCATTGCTTAAAACACAGCTTTAAAAATCTAAATAAACTAGTCGCCCTTTAATAGATTAGTTGGGTGGGTTGTTTGGTGACTAGTTGATCATCCTGCCCATTCCTACTTCCCTACTTTCTTTATCCTGTGTCTCAATCCTTCCCATTCATCCTCTTCCTCTGTTTTTTTCCACCACAGGATGAATCTCTGACATATCCTCAGCTAAACTATGCTTCCCAGCTATCTGTATTTTATCAGCTTAGCTGACCCAGGACCTACAGTGAGAGGACAAGTCAGGAAAGAGACCCTATGTAAATATATAATGGCAGCTTTTAATTACTGCAATAAGGGATTCTGTCCACATATGCAAGGGAGGAATAATAGATGGATAATATAACACGCCTACTGATGAAGGAATGAGAAGCAATTACAACGAGATTCTCCTATGATGAAATCATACACTTGAATCAGCATCATAGGGGTTAGAGGTCACGGTTACTGAGACTGAGGCTGCATTCGAAATGACATATTTCCCTACTATATAGCAGGCACAAAACAGTACATGTATGTGAAAAGATATATCTGAATTCACAGTATTCATAAAATAGTACGAGACAAGTATGCAGATCACCTACTACTTCTGACAAATTCCTGAAGTGCACGATTTGCTATCCCATGAGGCCATGGGAGAGGAGTTGTGAATCAACTGACACTGGTTATTTTTGTTTTCTTTTGCACACAAAAAGTATTCTCGTAGCTTCGTAAAATTACAGTTGAACCCCTGATGTCACATGGACTATTTTGTCCTTGTGCCTTGATCGTGGTAGGACCCTTGCTGTCTATGGAGGGTCAGAAAGCGCTCAGATTTCATCAAAAATATCTTAATTTGTGTTCCGAAGATTAACGAAGGTCTTACGGGTGACAGAATTTTCATTTTTGGCTGAACTATCCCTTTAAAACTGTATGAGATTCAGTTACAAAATACTTTGGGGCACCAATCGTTAAAAATGCTCAAGAAAGAGCATCATCAGAATAGCTGACTATACATTTCCTAAACTTGACCTCTCCCCAAGGGCAAGACATTTAAAGAACCCGGATACATCCTGAGTCTGTAATTCAAAGAAGATTCTGCTATCCCAGAATGCAGCAGTCTGGAGCCCTGTGGTCAGGCGTCTGTTTATATTAACCTCTAATCTGCTCTCCCTCGAGATAGGCCAAAGAAATAGGCCATGGCATACATATACACACACACACACAATCTTTTGTGGAAATGAAAACCAAACATGGAAATGAGCAAATACTTTAATAGGTGGCTTCTTTGCCTTTCCTAGAATTCCCTGCGATTGAGTATCTCGGCAATATAAATACAGACGGGAATTAGCAGGGCGGTGACAGTTACAGACAAATCATATGCCTGTTTTGTTATTACTTTAATAAAAGATGTCTGGGGTAGGTTGAGTTTTACTTGCTCAGCATGCGGTCTCATGTAATGATTTTTAAAAGTCCGAGAGCAGACCAGTAAGCCGAGCGAAGGGACTCAGGGACCGAGACGTAGTGCGTTTGACTGACCTTTTCTGCCGTGAGCTCTCGGATAACGCTCATCTGTCCACGGAACTTGAAGAGCAGGGCCTCGAGGGCCATGCATTTCTCTTTCCACTCCCCGCCTGCGCTTTCATTGCCCTCCGCCATGCCGTCACCCCTCAGGCCCTGCCACATCACACAACATGAGGCACACAGAGCTTGTAGTAGAAGACCACTCAAGAAGATAAACTATGAATCAGATGTGATATACAGCAAAACAATTATCTTGATATTTTTCAGCCTTCTTCATGATATTTGATATACATCTTTGCTCTAAGCAACCATGCTTTTGACCAACCAGCCATATTTCAACATTGAAATTGTGGTTAAGATAATATTTTTTTTTCAGCACTGAAAAACATTGAAACAATACTTAATGTGGTAAAAAAAAGTTAATCAAAAATCAACAATCAATCAATTTTTGTTCGCTTAAGTTGAAAATGAAGATGTTTAAACAATGTTGCAATATCAATGAATGTTGTTTCCTTTTGCAAAATCGAAACAAAATTCAACTGATTAAACCTTGATCCATGACGTTGAGTCACATCCGTTAAAAATAACACCCATAAACATCCATTTAAAAATAGTTTAAGCATGTATCCACATACGTAATTCTTTACATGCATTTTTTACTGAAACATTGTAGTACAAGAAAAATGTCATGGAAGTGCCAAAATTGGTCTCATGACATGGTCTTTCGGAAACTTATTGGCCAAACAAACAAGTGGGTGTGTGACCAAATTTCAAATGTAAAAAAAATATCAGTTGCTGTTTCAATGGTGAAAAAACATTGGAACAATATTGAAACAATGTTTAATGGTTGTAAAAAGTACTTAGAATTCAAATAAATACTTATACCAATAAATCAACATTGAAATGAATTTGCCCATATCAAAAAGATGTTGAAACAACATTGCAATATCAACATTAATTTAATTTGCAATATCAAAACAAAATTCAACAGTGATTCATCTTCGATCCATGATAAATACAGACTGACACCTCAAAATAATCATCATCAAGAGTTGCAAAATTGAATTCTTTTAAAGGGGTCATATGACGTTGCTAAAAAGAACATTATGTTGTGTATTTGGTGTAATGCAATGTGTTTATGCGGTTTAAGTTTCTAAAAACACATTATTTTCCACATAATGTACATTATTGTTTCTCCTCTATGCCCCGCCTTTCTGAAACGCGTCGATTTTTATAAAGCTCAAGAGTGGGCTATCCTTCTCACATTCCTGGGGGGTCATAAAACCAGTGATATCATGATTAGTTGTCATGGTGACCAGAGCGCCTGGTGTTCAGCAGACATCCTGGCATCCAGTTAATTGAGTGAGGGGACTGTGACGATTTGTTAACCTAATGAATAATTGATTTGTTAAATCAAATTAAAATTAGTGTGTCAGATTGGTCGAGACGCTACACTGAATAACTCGGGATATTGGTTTATTTCACGTCAGAGGGAGTGTTAGTCACGTTTATAAACCGAATAACTTTAAGTAATTTGTGGATTAGTGCGTACTGGAGACACAAACCGTTTCAAACGATTCAGTTCGATTTGGTGAACTGGCTCGACTGGTTCACTAAGAAAATCGGGTTAAATAGAACGATTCGTTCGCGATCCGGACATCAATAGATGAGACAAAACCAATAAAACCCATTACAAACGAGGCATTTGTTGCATCCAGTGGGGACATAATTACTGATTATAATGACTTATACTGTCTTTTAACACATCGCGTTGCGTATCGCGCTGCGCAAACATAAAACCATGTCTGCATTTGTAATCGAGAAACAACAAACAACAAGCGCTACTCTACACTGCTCAAAACTCGCGTTTGAATCATCATTGGCAAATTATTTAAATATAAAAAACGTACTTACGCCAGACTGTCCTTGCAAATTTGGAACTGCCCCACTTTATAGAAACAGCCTTTGTGCCACAGACGCATTAGGCTACTGGTTCAGGAAACAGTCCTCATCCATCCTCCATAAAATGCGCAGCACACATCTGAATATTTGAGTTGAACTGTTCTGGAACAGTGTTGTAAATACAACTTAACCACTGATTTCTAGTTGTGTCCTCTTTTGGGAGGCCAAACAAAGTAGTTTCACTTTCACAACGAAACACACAGTGACTCCACGACATGGCAGCGGCGGCAACATCGAGAATAAAAGTTACGCCTTCTTTCTTTGCGTGAACATTTGGGCGGCTTTATGCAAATCTTCCCACACAGTGACATAGACATGTGGGGGCGTGTTAGAACGAGCCGTTTTAGGTAGGCGTGGCTGACTCTTAACTTTTATAAAGAATATCTCTTTGGATTTGAGACTTTAGTCTTTGCAACTTTACAGATCTTCTTTATGCACCAAGAGCTTGTAACACTCCAGAGTTGAAATCGCATCTTATGACCCCTTTAACATTTGGACAAAATAATCTGTCTATTTGGGTTTTCACAGCTTCCCATGTTTCACAGAACTCATAATTACATTTGTTTGGACACGCACAGATGTAAATGGACAGTGAATATTCTGATTTGGATGTTTATTTGATACAGAATTCTGATTAGGTGTATGCCAGCTGTCAATATTAACTGCTATTTTCATATAGCTGTATGACATCTGAGATAAATTTGAACTTTAATCAGTTGGAAAGAAACTGTATTGGATGGAAAGAGAGGCAGTGAAACATTCTTGGTCTCGAATGGCAAAAGTAAGTGTTTGAGGGCCAGGGACGCAGATCCCTGGACAAACTGACCACCACTACAAAAACAAACCCTACCAGCCAGCACTGATGCACCATCATCACACTTTTCCAGCATACAATTCTAATTATGAAAAACATGTGTCAACTGATGTAAAGCAGGTGTGGGAAAGCACAACAGCAATGTGTGAGTGAACACATTTCACTACTACTTCTCTAAAACTCTTGGCTATAACAAGCTCTTATTATAGCACTGGCACGGGCACAGAGAGTGTGTAAACATGTGCTGAGCTCAATTAAGCTGTCCTGATAAATAAGACTGAGGGTTTGAATCTTAACCAATGTGGATAAAAACAACATGTTTTACTGTGGAACTAACTTCTTAAGAGGAAATATAGGGAAAGTGAGCCAAAGTGGATAACAGGGTCATTACGTAGATCTAGAATACAAGGATTTGCACATGAGAGATCAGGAATGTAATATATACTGCAGTATGTGAGGAAAACGCTCCTTTCCATGAAAAGTAGATCCAATATGATACACATATAATGCATAAGGTGTGAATTTCACTGTTGAGACCAGGTGTGGATTTCCATCTCAGGAGTCAGTGATCCTGGTTCTGGCTCAATTAAATGTTCTGTCAGTTTCACTACATAACACAGATCAAATATACAGTGATTCAACATAACATTATATATAGTACATACACATTTAACCTAACCAAAAACAGTCTATGGGTATGTTATATGTTAACTGTCTATATATATACTATTTAGCTGCAGTTAGTGACAGAATGATGGTGCAATAGGTATAATTACTGGAGTTGTATTCATGAAAATCAATAGAACAGAACAGAATATAATTATTTAATATGAACTCAAATCAATAAATAGTGTATTTCAAACATATTGAGTATATTAAGCTTTTCATTTTCAAAATCACTGTTAAAACAATCAACCAAGTGCATAATATAGGCTACATTTAATTTTAGAATCTATTTTCATCTAAATATATAATATAGAACTTTCATATCTGAATAAGTAGAAATAGAAACGTCAATGCTTTAATATCGTATTCCCTTTTTTTTTGTTAATAGTTAAAGATTTGATCCTTACCCGGCAATCAGTGTTACAGTGCTGAAGATGGAACTGGTTTCACAGCATAATAAAAATAATATTCCGTCTTGTCTTAGTCGTTATTGCACTAATGACCTAATTATAAAGACCGACCGTTTTCTAAGCACAAAGTTTTCACTCCAGCATCGGCCTGTGGAAGTGGGCGGGCATGGGGATGTCATGTCTGATTGACTTTATCGTGGACCAATCACGCATCAGAAGCATTCTGCGTGAACCAATCATCTTTGTGCTGTGGGCGGACCTCCAGCGCGACTCCGGAATTGACGCGTTACACGTGTATGTTATGTTGCTGTGGAAATACTTATTTCTACATGCAGCGTTGAACCTTTTCCCCGTTACCTGCTTTGTTACAAAGGTATGACAATATATTTTCATGTTTTGAATGTGTAGTAGAACGGGGTGTTCGGTGTGGAGGAGAATGTAATATATATATATATATATATATATATATATATATATATATATGTGACTAGCACTAGGTAACGTTAGGTTGAGCCGGAGCTCTTATAACTTGATCTTCAGCACTTGTTGTATGATCGTTGTAAGTAATTATACAATGAATTTATGATACACATCTGCAGCTGTTGTTATGTCTCAGATCTAGTCATGGTTGTGAAGAAGAAAGCACCTAAAGTGGAGGCTGTAGCTTTGGATGATGTCAAGCTGAAGAGCCTGACAGGTGAGTGACAGAAATCAACTTTTAGTGGTGTGCATACGTTACCTGTAATATCTCATGCTTTCTTTCAGATTCCCTGTCTGTGGAGGGGGATAGTAGATCTACAGAGCTAGCTCGGGTTCTGAAGGACAGCTTACTGTCCTCTGACCCGGTTGAGCAGATCCAGCTCATCTCTAAGGTTGGTCTGCATCACATTCATCTTAAATATCTACACTGAGTTATGCTGAATGTACTGTACTGTAATCGCACAGACCTTCATTGGTTTGTATGTTGACTGCAGGCAGGCGTCCTGTTGGAGCAGTTGAGAGAGGATGAGTGCACTATGGGTCCTTTGCTGCAGGCTTGCATGAGCACACTTGCGTTCCTGTTTACCACACTGCCAGCTAAGAACCCGCTTAAGAGAGCCGTAGCAAGGTTCCCACATTTCTCTGTCACTCATGCTACTGGAAAATCAATAACTCTTATTTGAAAATGATTGACTTCTGTGTGCTTTGTTCAACACATTGGCATCAACTTTTTCTTGTCTTATCAGTGCACTAGGAAGTGGCCCGGATTGGCTGCAGGAGCAGACGGTGGGATGTCTGTCTGAGAGCCTGTCTTCTTGTCTCTCCTCTACGAGCACAGATCACTGCTCACACTTAACAGATAGCATCACTTCCTGTCTGGATGGCTTTAAAATCGGTATGTTTAAGTGATGTAATTTTATAAGATTGGATTGGAATCAGTAAGTTGTTGTTAAAAAAAAAGAAGAAATTAATACTTTTATTCAGCAAGGATGCATTAAAAATGGAAACTAAATGCAGTTATAATGCTGCAAAATATTTCTACTTTAAATAAAAATAAAAGTTGTGCTTTTAAATTTTCTATTTATCAAAAAAAAAAAAAAACATTTTCCAGAAAAATGTTAGGCAGCACAACTGTTTTCAACGTTGATGGTATAAGAAATGTTTCTTGTGCGTCAAATCAGCATATCAGAATGATTTCTGAAGGATCACGTGACTCTGAAGACTGGAGCAATGATGCTGGAAATTCAGCTTTGCATCACAGGAATAAATTACATTTTAAAGTATATTCAAATACAAAACGGTTGTTTTCAATTGTAATAATATTTCACAGTATTACTGTTTTTTTCAGAATTTTTTTGTTTAGAAAGGGAGACTTCGTGTGCATAACACACTTTTTTCCAACCCCAAGCAGTTTGACATTTTTTTTTTTTCAATTGTTCTGTTTGTTTTACAGGTGAGAAATGTGTTCACCGTTTGCTAACGGAAGGTTAGTATACAAGTTAAATAATTTAATGCTGTATCTTTTGGTTTTCTCTGCTCTTTTACAAGTTCTGTCACTGATGTTTATTATTATTATTTTTAAATCTCATAGTGCTCCAGTTCTTCCAAAGGACATTCAATTATTATGTGGAGCAGAACAGGTAAAGTTTTCCCTATTGTACTGTATAATGTGCTGTATGCATGGAAGAAAAAGTTGCATGGATGAAATCTTGTTCCTGTTACCCAGAATTCTTAAAATGTCTCTAGCATGGTTTGTTGTTGTTGATTTGTTGTTCAGGGGTTTGTCTGGTCGTCATGTGGCCCAGGCTCAGCTGATGCAGTCGTGTCTGGCAGCGGTGAAGGCCTCAATGCTGGTGGTTCAGAGGTCTCAGGAACCCATCACTACTGTAGTGCTTTCAGCTTCAGATGACCAATCTGATCTACATCAGGCTCTCAGTGGACTACTCAACTGCTATACATGTATCTTGACTGATGGTAAGGCAAAGACCCCTATATTCTTCATATGCAACTTGACATTGAGTGTTTTTGTATTTATTTACACTTTTTTTTTAATATATATATTGTATTTATTTCTGTACATTTTTGTATTATACTGAAGTTCTTTTCCCATCTAGAAGAGTTTGTTCAGACGGTCCAGAGCACTGCTGGGATGGCCGTTGTTTTGCTCATTAGATCTATTATTGGCAATGGAGATGATGTACCTGTCATAGTAAGTGAGAAGCAAGAAGCTTATTCTGTACTCTGTCTTAACTTGAGCTGCATTTTAATCCATTCCTGACTGTGGAAGTGCTTTTAAGTGTGAAGCGTGTTTCTAGGTTGCGGGTCTTCTGCAGTGTTCAGTGGATGCAAGCAGCATCGCCCCTCAGTGGCTGAGACAGAGCTGCGCAGGTCTGTATGAGAGAGGCAGGCCTGCAGCTGTGGCTCTGTATTTGAGTCATGGAGCTCTGGCTATGCTCAGCTGGAGAGGAAAGACTCTTGGTCCACAGGCCGAGAAACTGCTGCTGCTCATACCTGAAGTGCTCCTGTCTCTAGATACAAGGTACTAAAGGATACCAAATGCATTCACACAAAGGACATGCAGAACTACCGATTTTAACAGTTGACAAGTCAGTGGGTTTTCTGAACGAGGGATTTGTTTGCAAAATTAAATAACTGGCACTTGCTACAGCCTAAAGAAATATTATACCTTTTAACTTAAAATACATCATAATTTTTGCTTATAAAGGTAAGAGTAATACATCATTTGGAACCACAAAGGGTCTACTTTTATTTGTGCACTCACAATATCAGCAAACGTTGCTTTTTTAGAAAACATACAGAATGCGCATTCTGCCGTCTCGGTCTCTGAACAGGAGCACTTCACAAAAATGAACCGGAACTCAAATTACTACTTTAAATTTCAGCGGGTGTTGCAGTGCATCAGTCCAAAAGAAGTTAAATAAAAAGCACCCATCCATAAAAAAAAGTGTCTCACACGACTTCGGGGAGTGAACAAAGGCCTCCTGCAGCAAATCGATGCATTTTTGTAAGAAAAATATCCATATTCAAAATGTAATAATCACTTTAAATGTAGCTTGCGCCAACAGTTGTACACGGAAGCAGCTCCGGGAGCATGACGTATGAGGTCAGTGTTGCGCATGCGCCGGTGAGTCTCGTGAAAACCAATGTTTGTTAACAGGAGCAAAGGAAGCAAAGTTCCCTTACTTTAGCAAAGGAAGACCAGTCTCCTCTTGGCTTATATCGAAATCCTCTGACATTCTTCTTTACAAATCCTCGTTTTGTACTTCTAATTCGTGACTGTTATTTTGTTTTGATCTGTCCACTGCACTTCCGCGTTCGTCACTTCTGAGCGGCGCATGCGCAACACTGACCTCATACGTCATCAGCCCAGAGCTGCTTCTGTGTACAATAGGGCTGAATGATTAATTGCATTTGCGATAGTATCGCGATATGAAAAAAAAACACGATTTTTCAATCGCAGAGGCTGCGATTACGCTCGGTCATGTGACACGCGAGAGTAAAGAGGTGTGTTCGACTTGAAGAGCGATCGGTGTATGACCTCAAAGTACGGTGAGAGAAAGCATAAGGAGACGTCTGCTCTCTTATAGCTCTCTCAGTACTTTGATGACACACACCCATCGGTCTAAGCAGCGCTGCTTCAAGTCGAGAGTGGGCCATCAGCAGAAAAAGATAAGAAATAAAACTGTAAACAGCCAAAGGATGTAACTTAGAATGGGAGATGGATCAGTTTGTGAAAGTTAAGAGAAAAGCCATAGATAAAGTCGCACAGACCCAGGCAGGTGCTGGTCATTTAAAAGCTAAATGCAGAAAATATGACGAGGCATATCTTGCGCTTGGCTTCACTCACCGTGTCTATACCGGACGCTACAGTTGTGCGTCGTGTGCCGCAACAACTCTACACTGGACGTGACAAAGTGACTGTTGCAAATCATTTTAACTTTGTGTCAGTATGTCATAAATGGAACGAGGCATCAGTTTAATGTCGGGTTTTGTCGTGTTGCTTCACATCCAGTGTACACCGTGCCACTGATTATAATTGTTCTACTGTATTTTGCCGCTCGCGTCCGGTGTAGACACGGTGTTTAATGTCGTTGGTGAGGAGGAAAGCTTGTGTGTGTCCTATGCCTTAGCGGACAGCATGAAACCCACAAAAAATAAATAAATAAGAGAGAGAATAATAATAATAACAGTTATTCTCTCTATTCTATTTTTCAATGTTTCAAGTGATGCAGGTGTTTTTTTTCCCTGTAGGTTTTTTAAATTAAAAAAGCATTGATTTTTCACAATGTTTAGTGAAATTATTTGGTAGTCTGAGGTGGGATGGGGATTCGGGAAAGATTTTTTTATAGGTTTAAAGGGGGGCGTGACCAAAAAAGTTTGAGAACCACTGGTCTAAAGTTAAGAGACAGTGTTTAGTGCAGTCCACATGTTTATTACAGTGACTTTGAATTACCTAAAGTAGTGTGATAAAGCAACAGATTTGTTTTTATATTTCTGCAATCTACTTTAGTTTGTGCGATTTGTTACTGACTTACATATTAATGTTTACACCAGGCTTATTTGTCAGTGCTTTATGTTGTCATAATTGTTACATGCTTACAAGGTTGGAAGTGCAACAAATCAGTCAATATACTACAATATACTACTTTTAAAATTAAACATGTTTTAGAAAGCATCATTACTCCAGTTTTCAGTGTCACATGATCCTTCAGAAATCATTCCAAAATGCTGAAAGTTGAAAGTATTGAAAATATTAATAGAATTTCAACAAAATACTGAGAAACGGTAGTGTATAGTCGTCATTTATTTGCTGAAAGTTTTTCCACAATAATATTTCTGAAGCTGCATTACAGTAAATATTGTGAATATTTACAGAGCAAGCTAAAAGTGACAGGAAATGAGAACCCCCTGGAAAGGCACAATAAAAACCATTTTAAAAACGCTAAAAACACTCTTTTTCTATCAACCATTTTTATGTTAAAAGGACAAAAAAGATGAACATATTTTAAGTAGTATTTTTCTCTTCACATTTGTTTTTGGTAAAAATGAATGTCAGTAGCAAATAATGATTAATCTTGTAATTTCAGTTGTGAGAAAGCAAAATGAAAGAGTAAAAATACAATCTCTCTCTTTTTTTTTTTTTAACTCCGTTAGGTTGCATCACTAAATTCATCCCCTAATTCACATTGTACTGCTGAGCTTAGTTCATTTTGAAGTTGATCAGCCTGGATTTCCATTTGAACTGCTCTTTGTCATGAATCTCTCTCTCAGAGTGAAGGAGTCCAGTACGGTGATGGTAGTGGCTCGGGTTTTGACACTTTGGAGTGGAGCTGCGGTTGACTGCGTCCAGGTGGACACACATCCCCCTCTCCTTCGCTCGTCTCTAATCGGAGGCTCTTCTCTAATCGTACGCCTTCACCAGCACATCTACGCCCACTGGGAGCACCCGCTGGACGGGGTTCGACACCAGACGTGCTCCATGTTCCAGAACCTCCTCACGCTCCACCAGCACTGCAGTGGCCACAAGTCCGATCCCACCGGTGACCCTTACATCACCCAGCTCACCCAGGACCTTCTAACGCTGGAGTGGCATATGAAAGGGAAGTACGGCACACTGGGCTGCCTGGTGGAGCATTTAGGAGCAGAGTATTTACTCAAGCTTGATGGGGGACTGCCATCCAGGCTGCTGGATCTGATGGGGGATCAGACGATGGCACCATATGCCAGCGACCTTCTGGAGAAGCTGTTTGTCAGCCATAAGGCCCAGTTGTGTGCACGGTTTAGGGATGGGGATGCCTGGATAGATGGGTGGCATGAAGTTTGGGTGAGGCCTCTGCTGCAGGTACTGTGCACAGCCCGATTGGATCAAACCACTTATATACTGGACTACTTCCTGCCCAAACTGCTACGCTGCAACCCCTCCAGCCTTAGCCACATGGTACAAGCCCTGCAGGAGATGCCAGCTTGCACTGAGGGTAAGAGACTTGTGTATATACAGTACTGAAAGATTGGGCGCAGTAAGAGTTTTTCTTTAAACAGAATTTTATAGTATATGTATATATATTCCCAAAAATATTAGGCAGCAGAAATGTTTTCGCCATTATAATAATAGCAGTGTTTCTTGAGAAGCAAGTCAGTATATTTACTGAGAAAAATGGTGATGTGTTCAATATTTATTTTACCCGCTGTACGTACATACATACACACACACACACAATGTATTTATACATTGAAACCAAAAACAGGAAAAAATAAATACTTCTGGAATACGTCTGGAAAAACACTACTTATCACAAAATGAACTCAAGAAATAAAAAAAAAATAGTTTTTTTATCATCAAAATAGCTATACATAATTTATAATTTGTGTTAATATTGATACTACATTTTACTTGAAGAATAATGATGCTCAGCGATTGAAACAGAAATTGTAATCATGGATATTTTTTTATTTAATTTTATTATTATGATTATTTTTGCATTTTTAAATCTTTGCAGTATTCATTTGTGTATATACGTGTATAAATAATTTTAGGGTATTTGAGTGTGGAATATTTTTCAAAAACAGTGTTATTGAATTTAAATGAGGATTTTGAGGAATTAGGAATATTGTATAAAACTGCTTGTTTTTTTTGTAAGTGCTAAGTGTTTGTTCCTCAGGGTCAGCTGGCAGCAGAGGTGCGTTGGGGGCTTTGATGACGTGTCTGCGTGCCGCCCGGTCTCAGGGATACGTCTGGAAAAACACTACTTATCACAAAATGAACTCAAGAAATAAAAAAAAAAATAGTTTTTTTATCATCAAAATAGCTATACATAATTTATAATTTGTGTTAATATTGATACTACATTTTACTTGAAGAATAATGATGCTCAGCGATTGAAACAGAAATTGTAATCATGGATATTTTTTTATTTAATTTTATTATTATGATTATTTTTGCATTTTTAAATCTTTGCAGTATTCATTTGTGTATATACGTGTATAAATAATTTTAGGGTATTTAAGTGTGGAATATTTTTCAAAAACAGTGTTATTGAATTTAAATGAGGATTTTGAGGAATTAGGAATATTGTATAAAACTGCTTGTTTTTTTTGTAAGTGCTAAGTGTTTGTTCCTCAGGGTCAGCTGGCAGCAGAGGTGCATTGGGGGCTTTGATGACGTGTCTGCGTGCCGCCCGGTCTCAGGGTGTTCTCAAGTCTGTGGAGGAGGAATTGTGGGGTGGCCTGGTGCCGCTCCCACTAATGCGACAGGCTCTGGTGCACAAACACGATCAGGTAAACTGAAGCCGCATTATATTTTACTGTACCTTTAATAGTTCATGTCTGACATGCTAAACTGTGTCATTTCTATAACACAAAGAGAATTGAAGGCTGTTTATGTAACTTCAGGTGCGAATGGATGCTCTGGGTTTGCTATGTGAGAGCCATCGCAGCACAGAAACTCTGTCCAGACAGGAAATAGAGCTGATCCGCCACTTCCTGCCCTTTAATCTAAACAGTCAGTCACCAGGAGTCAGACAGCAAACTGTCAGTCTGTTAAAGAAGGTAGGAAGCGATGATGGCTCAAGCTTTGATTGGCCAGAGGACATTGGAGGCGTGTTCTGATTGGCTCGTGTCTGTTTTGTTGTGTTGTCAGCTCCTGTGTAGGATGAAGGACGGCGCTCAGCTGCTGCAAAAGAAACTGGACCAGCATCACAACCACAAAGACCAGCAAGTCTTCAACATGTACCAGGTAAAATTGTGATACTAACTGAGCTGTAAGATACACTTCATGGATAGGAGATTCATTGGTTCTAAATCTTTGCGTGAATGTATTTACGCAATAGACATTTTTGCTTTTGAAATTGATTAGATAACTGACTAAACCAAAAAGTCACATGTAAAATCTAGCTAAAGGAGTGCCAAGGAACATCAGAAACCGAGAGATAAGAGTCCTCTGATTACACAGACATTGAGTGATGTGCCTCACACATGAAGCAATAAACATTAAGATAACAGAAGAAAAATGTGTTTTTCCATTAGCAGGAGTTCTGTTAGTTGTGATGAATACATTGGTAATTCTCCACGTGTTTTTTTTTTTCTTTTCATGAGTTAGTTGGGGACATTAATTAAACATCATCACGCTGAACAGGAAAACTCATTTACTCACTAGTTTACTCTTGCAAACTATTCTAACTCAAGTTGGTAAATAAGTTTGAAGCTTCATGTTAGTGACTTTGAAGCCATGCGACTGTTGATTAGTTTGTTTGCGACATTACTGTTGGATCCAGTATAGTCAGCACAGCATCGTCTTTTAGTTTCAATCTTTCTTAAAATCCTGTGTTGAATTGAGCCTGGTTTCAAAACGAATCTGTGGTAAAATTAAGTGAACAAAGGACAAAGTTCTTACTGACGTGGTCTGGCACTTCATTATAAATAAAGTGAATCAAAAAAAGTTTATCGTTTGGTTTCTGCGTAGACCTGCGCTTGCCCCTCTCTTTATTTACACTACATGCGTGAATCGGTGGGCGGGGCTAAACAGGCAGCGATGCAGAAGCAGGCGTTGATCATCTTCTGCAGAGGCAGTGTTTAGCCACACTGTTATGCCATAAAGTAGAACATTCCACAAGCTGTCGTTTTGGCAGGTTGGCTTAAATATAAGCTGTTTTTAGACTAATGAGACAGTTTTGAGTTCTGAAACTTACAGGATGTTTTTATAGCACACTGTCCTCTTATATATCAAATGATCAAGGGAATTTTGGTTTCTCCGTTCATGACCCCTTTAAACTGAAAATATTTTTTCTCTCTTATCAGGAGTTTCTGTGCTGGTTCTGCGAGACTCTATTCCAGGTGTTTCACCCAGGAGCCTCATTCTCCAGGTGTCTGATGGCTCTACACCTGCTGGGGCTGATCGCTGAGCATTTCACCTTTAACACAGGTATTTTTATAACTTTTACTTGCACAAGGATTTCATCTTAAGTGATATATTGCCAAAACTAATATTACTGGTCGATATACAGTATGCCATTCCTTTAAATTTATTGCTGTTTTTAATTATTGGTAAAATAAAAATCTGTTTTACATCAAGTTAAAATTATTTTTTCCCCTAATTATTTATAATAATTTTAGTACATATTATGTAAAATAAATATTGTTACAGTATATTGCAGAAGTTGTTATCCATGTGTTATTTACTATCTTTAATATGCATGGTATCATATAAGCCTTTATCGCCTTTATATCAGCCGTCAGCCACCCTGCTCTCGAAGACATTCACTACTTCACTAGTCACCTCATTATACTTCAAATCATCTGTTCACCTCTTTTTTTTTTTTTTCAGGCTGTGGTTTTGCTCTTGGAGAGTCAGTGAGCTTTTCTCATGCTCAAGCTGTGCTGTACTGTCTTGCAAGCAACTTTCTTGAAGTCAAACAGCTCGCCTGCAACCTCTTACAAAAGCTGCCCCCCGCAGCAGTGCGACTCCAGGTCAGTGTGAAAGTAAGAGTCCGAGACTACTACTGAGCAATGTTCAAATTAATATGAATGCATGTCCTCCTCTGTGTAGGAGCCGGAGAGGCTGCAGTCTTTGTTTCAGGTCGCTCTGGACCTCAGCACCAGCACCAAACCCTTCGACAGCGTCACTGCCGCTCATCTTCTCAACCTGCTGCTGCACCAGCCGGGTCTGCAGGATGCGTTACTCCGCTGTATCCAGAAGCAGCACATCCCTGTCCAGCCACCAGCACTGATCCAGTCCCAGACGTCTGAGGCTGCCAGTCTGGAGCAGAACACCCTGGCAGGTACGCTAGTGTTAGATGACCATCACTCAACATATTGGTTTATGATCCAGGCTGCCATCATCTGAAAGATTGTAGGTTTATATTATGCCCCTTTTTACAATATCCAATATATGTCTCTGGTGTCCCCAGAATGTGTCTGTGAATTTTCAGTTCAAAATACTCCACAGACCATTTATTATAACATTTTGAAAATGTTTTTCCGGCCCGTCTCTTTAAATGCAAATGAGCTGCTGCTCCCCGCCCTCTTTTACAGAATAGAGCTGCGCCACTAAAGCGCATTATACTTCAAATCATCTGTTCACCTCTTTTTTTTTTTTTTCAGGCTGTGGTTTTGCTCTTGGAGAGTCAGTGAGCTTTTCTCATGCTCAAGCTGTGCTGTACTGTCTTGCAAGCAACTTTCTTGAAGTCAAACAGCTCGCCTGCAACCTCTTACAAAAGCTGCCCCCCACAGCAGTGCGACTCCAGGTCAGTGTGAAAGTAAGAGTCCGAGACTACTACTGAGCAATGTTCAAATTAATATGAATGCATGTCCTCCTCTGTGTAGGAGCCGGAGAGGCTGCAGTCTTTGTTTCAGGTCGCTCTGGACCTCAGCACCAGCACCAAACCCTTCGACAGCGTCACTGCCGCTCATCTTCTCAACCTGCTGCTGCACCAGCCGGGTCTGCAGGATGCGTTACTCCGCTGTATCCAGAAGCAGCACATCCCTGTCCAGCCACCAGCACTGATCCAATCCCAGACGTCTGAGGCTGCCAGTCTGGAGCAGAACACCCTGGCAGGTACGCTAGTGTTAGATGACCATCACTCAACATATTGGTTTATGATCCAGGCTGCCATCTGAAAGATTGTAGGTTTATATTATGCCCCTTTTTACAATATCCAATATATGTCTCTGGTGTCCCCAGAATGTGTCTGTGAATTTTCAGTTCAAAATACTCCACAGACCATTTATTATAACATTTTGAAAATGCCTATTTTGAGTGGAAGCAGAAACGCGCTGTTTTTCCGGCCTGTCTCTTTAAATGCAAATGAGCTGCTGCTCCCCGCCCTCTTTTACAGAATAGAGCTGCGCCATTACAGCTCGGACCTGCTAAAAACATCTGTTATGGTTCTGATTATCATGTTTATCGCTCTGAAATCATGCGGTTTAAACCATATGAGTTTAAACTTCTGCGATACGGTTTTCTGAGAGCACACATCCGAAGCACACGGACAGAAAGCGGCTGTCACAGCATGTGAAAAAGTAACGTGACATGTGGCCAAGTATGGTTACCCATACTAGGAAGTAGTGCTCCGCATTTAACCCATCCTAAGTGCACACACACCCGGAGCAGTGGGCAGCCATTTTTGCTGCGGCGCCTGGGGAGCAGCTGGGGGTTCGGCACCTCAGTCGTGGTATTGAAGGTGGGAGAGAGCGCCGTACATTCACTCCCCCCACCTACAATTCCTGCCGGACCTGAGACTCGAACTCGCAACCTTTGGGTTACGAGTCCGACTCTCTAACCATTAGGCCACGACTTCCCCATGTGAGTACTAAGACTTTTCATAATTTCCGTAATTTAATTGTGAACTTTAACATTGCAAAATGCATGTAAAAAAACTTCAAAAACCAAGTGTCCATTCTTAAAGGGACCGTTCATCTAAAAAATAAAATTGGCATCAGTTACACACCGTCACATCTTTCCGAACCCATAAGACTTTCATTTATCTTCAGAACAAAAAGGTACAAGAAATTTTTTATGAAAAACCTGACCGATTTCTGTCCCAAAATTGAAATTCCATGAAACCAAAGCTTTGATTCAAAAAGACATTGTAAAATCATTTGCTTATGAAGACATTGTAAAATCAATCTTTATGAATCGAGCGGTTTAATTCTTAAGAGACGTGAGGACTATATAATGAACATATTTTATTTGCTCCCTCCATTGAAAGTTTATGTAACCAAAATTTTGAACATTTATTTATTTAGTTATTTTTAATTATGAAGGTTTAGCTTACTTGTGCATGGACCAAAATCTTTCTGGGTGTAGTAAAAATATCTCAATTTGTGTTTTGAAGATTAATGTAAGCGCATTTCGTAAATGATGATGAATTCACCCTTTAATCTACAATATTCAGAAATATACTTAAACATTTTATATAAATTATATAATTAAAATTATATACATTATTTAGAATTTTCATCCTAAAAAATCTGTTACACTACTACTGCTATTATCAATAATATTACTGATTTTTAATATACAGTTAATAATTTCTTTTGATTAATAATGTTTTGTAGAAACAAAGATTTAAACACAAAATATACATTTACCAATATACATTGTTTTTCATGAGTGGAAATTGAGACTTTTGCGGTTGTTTTAACTCTAGAGGCAGAACTGTGCATTTTATAATGTCAGTCTTTTGTGTCTATCAAGTTCTAAATAAAAGAGAAAATTATTAAATTAGATGAAAATTCGATTTTTTTTTTCATTTGTATTTATTTAACTGGAATAGGGGTTCCTTTTTTTTTTGTCGTCTCCTTATACAGTATGTAAAAATATTTACTTGAAGTACCCGCCGAGATTTTAAGTTAATATTTCAGTAAACGTATTCATAAGAATTAATATTATTAACAATATGCTATATAATAATAATAATAAGACTGAAATATTGTTTGTAAATATATAGTTGTAATGTTGTAAAATTTTTATTTTACAGTGCAAGTTGCAATACTAGTACATGGTATGTCTTAAAATGTTCACTTTCAACCTATAAATATGATAATTGCTCTAAGCTATATCACTATTTTAACTTTATTTTTGTATATTTTTAATTGTGCAGAATTATTTAAGGACAAATAATTCAGGACAGTATGTTCCACTTTTTAAATCTGTCAAATGCATATATGTGATAACAGTACATATTGTTCTTCTCTCCACAGAGTCCTCTGCTGGCCTCCAGAAGATCCTGCAGGAGATTCAACCTCGTGACACAAACGATTTTTTCACTAGTGCAAGAGAGCTGGACCCCAGTGAGAGTGACTGTAACGGCGAACAGAAAGAGCCAGAGAATGCAGTTCATAAACCACAATCCTGTAACAGCGGTACGAACACGATCGCCCTTCACTAAATACAGTTCAAGCACCTCTCCCATAGCATCTGTATCAAAAAAACGAATAAAAAAAAACTAGTTTTCATACATTCAGACACATCATAAATTCTCTAGTATTATGTCTATAGTAACTGCACTCATATTTGAACCAGAATTGATTTCAAATGCAGGCTGGTGTTGCTGTAATACATGTTCTGTCCATGAGAGGCCGACATTTGAGTAGAAAAAAGTGCGAGTGTTTATTCACTTTTTAAATCTGTCAAATGCATATATGTGATAACAGTACATATTGTTCTTCTCTCCACAGAGTCCTCTGCTGGCCTCCAGAAGATCCTGCAGGAGATTCAACCTCGTGACACAAACGATTTTTTCACTAGTGCAAGAGAGCTGGACCCCAGTGAGAGCGACTGTAACGGCGAACAGAAAGAGCCAGAGAATGCAGTTCATAAACCACAATCCTGTAACAGCGGTACGAACACGATCGCCCTTCACTAAATACAGTTCAAGCACCCCTCCCATAGCATCTGTATCAAAAAACCTAATAAAAAAAAACTAGTTTTCATACATTCAGACACGTCATAAATTCTCTAGTATTATGTCTATAGTAACTGCACTCATATTTGAACCAGAATTGATTTCAAATGCAGGCTGGTGTTGCTGTAATACATGTTCTGTCCATGAGAGGCCGACATTTGAGTAGAAAAAAGTGCGAGTGTTTATTTGGGGGGGTGTGTGTGTGTGTGTATTTGTGTTGTCTAGGTGGCGGTGATGGAGAGGCCTATCGAGTCACCGCTCAGATGGTGCTGGTGTGTTGCTGGAGGACCATGAAAGAGGTGTCCATGTTGCTGGGTCATCTGTGTCAGAGCATGCCGCTGTGCTGTCCTCTCACACACGCTGACGGCAGAGGAGTCGTCACGGAGGACCAGGTCAAACACTGACACAGACACACACTCGACAGGTGTCACCTGATCTAGCATTCATTGTTTGACACACAGACACACGCTCATCTCAAAGAGACTATTTTAGATGGAAGCCACCGAGCCTCCCTCAAGCCAAGATCTCGGTTACATAAGTGAGTGAGATATAATGGAGAACTGTACCTCATGCCGTTGAGTGGAGACTTTTTCCAGTAAGCTGATCTTTTTGAGCTCAGGGCCGAGAGATGAGACATCATGGTAACTGCTAATACAGGCTTAAATATGGTCTAGCGAACGGCCCCTAAAGAGGCGTCAGGAAATGTGATCACGGTGAATACAACTTCATTTGCCATAAAACTGAGCCTGGCGGCCATTAAAAAGAGAATGTCAAATGTATTTCCAGTACGGACTCAAAGACTCTGTTCTAAACTCTGGGGTGTAGGCTTCCTTCTAAGGTAGCACCCTATCCACAATATGTCTTAACTTGAATGTAATATAATAATAATAATCATTTTAAGGGATAGTTCACCCCAAAAGTGTACAAGTTTTTTTTCTTCTGTTGAACACAAAAGTAAATATTTTGAAGAATGTTGGTAACTAAAAAGTTTACAGTAGCCATTGACTTCTGTATTTTTTTTCTGTACTATGGAAGTCAATGGTTACCGTCAACTGTTTGGTTATCCACATTCTTCAAAATATTTACTTTTGTGTTCAATAGCTGAAAGAAATTGAGTAAATGATGGCAGAATTGTAATTTTTGGGTAAATAAATTGTAATATATATATATATATATATATATAATATACAGTCAAGTCCATATTTGGACACTGACACAATTTTCATAATTTAGGCTCTGTATCTAATAAATAAATATAGACACTAATCATTGAAGTAAATGATAAAATCTGAAGACTATTATTTCTGTTCAATAAAAATATTCAAGTATAAGTTATATCATAATTTTAATAAAACATACAAAATAAGTCAGAATCTATATACGGGTCCATAGGCAGAATTATACCCTTTGGTGCATTATGCCCACTGTAGTGGACAGATATATTTTCTGTTACAGAAAAAATGTATAAGAAAAATATTGATAAAATCTCAAAATAATGACATCCTATTTAGCTGAAAAATATTTTTTGTACCCGTCTGATTTTCTGAGAATAAAAGGATTTAACACTTATTCCTGAGGTACTTGGTGCATCTCCTCTTTCCATTGCCTTTTTGAATATATTATGCAATATCTCAAAAGAAAAGAAAAAAAGAGATTCAAAGACAATAATTAAATGGAATCGTAGACAACACTTTGGTGGTTGGGACCTGGTGCTACAACTTAAATGGTTCAAAATGGCTTCTAAATATCTGTCCACTGAAGTGCATGAAAGGGTTAGAAAGTGTGAACTGTGACAATTACATAATCTAGGACCTTTATACAGTGTGTGCCATTGTAAAGCTTGTAAGTCTATCCATCACAGTCTCAGTTTCATCCGCATTCATCTAACCTGACTAAAGACTTGGATAATCTGTTTCTCTTGTCGCAATGCATTCTGGGTTTTACGTAGTCATGAAGGATACATAAGATGCTGCCTTTGTATTTGGCTAATATGAGGTATGGTAGCATATAGCCCTGCATTTCAGCCCCGGGCCCGATGGGCCCCGACTTTTTTACGCCCCTAGGGCAGGGCTTCAGGCCAATTTTTACATCATAGTTCAGATGCGGGCTGGGCCTCGGGCATGTTTTAGGCTTCTCCTTATTTTTGTATTTTAGACATCCATCAATTAGTGATGGAAAAAAAAATTGCCGTGCTGGTGGAAACAACATGAGGCTGTGCTACTGCGATTGTCGAGAGCGGCTCGATGGTGTTTAGTGTCCCGCCAGCAGCAGCTGCGAGCACGCCTTCAGCGTTCAAATGCACGCAATAGGCTAAGCACCGGCAAAAGTAATTACCATTAATGTGTCAGGGGAAAATAGTAAGGAGATATTTGAATTATTTACTAATAAACTAGTGTTTTCTGAGTCCGTGTCGCAAGGATGAAGTTGCCGATCCTGACTCGCCATCTCCTCATTAGACGCGCCTTTAGAGAGAAGTGCATCTTTACGGATTATGAATATAATTAAAGTTTTAGTTTTTGATTTGTTTTATTTCGTTAAGTAGTAATTAAAAGCTTTCTATAGATATATTTGTCATGTCTGTGAGGCATGTATTCGCTGAGTTTCGGTTCATTTTTGTGAAGCGCCCCTGTTCAAGACCGAGACAGCAGAAAGCACATCATGTTTGTTTTCTTTATTTTATAAAAGCACAACGTTTTGTTGATATTGTGAGTGCACGCAAATAAAAGTAGACCCTTTACAGTTCCGAATGATGTATTACTCTTATGAGCAAAAATGACACCGTATTTTAAGTTGTTTCCACTGAAAAAATGCAAGCGATCGGGCTGGTGTCTCCATGTCCTGCAAAGCACGCTTTAGCTTCCGCTCTCCACACAAACTATTGGATGTAGCGCACATTTATCTAGGTTTAACGTTTAAACATTGTTATATGCTTGAACCATTTTATATCTATAGATTTTATTGTAGGCAAGTTTTGATGATTTGAGAAGGTTAAATTGATCAAACATAGGCTCACTGTCTGCCGCTGGCTGCTTGGTCGTTACTTTAAAAAGCAAAAACATATATTTAACGAACAAAAATGCTCCAAACGTTTTTCTAAATTAACTTAATAAAAAAACGAAAATAAATATAATCAATTTGCCATTATATACAAAACTGAAGTATTTTAAAGGGGTCATATGATGCTGCTAAAAAGAACATTATTTTGTGTATTTGGTGTAATGAAATGTGTTTATGCGGTTTAAAGTTAAAAAAAACATTATTTTCCACATACTGTACATTATTGTTTCTC
>NW_015505261.1:1186512-1186840 GCF_001515645.1 Sinocyclocheilus grahami | reverse complement strand
TTACTGATTATGATGACTTATACTGTCTTTTTACGCATTGCATCGTGCCGCGTAAACATAAAACCATGTCTGCATTTGTGATCAGAGAAATGACAAACAACAAATGCTACTCTACACTGCCCAAAACTCGTGTTTGAGTCATCAGTGGCAAATGATAAAAGAAAACATACTTACGCGAGTCAGAACTGCCAGCATTTTAGTCTAACGTTACTCTCCCTGGATCAGTAAACAGTCCTCCATAAAATGTGCTGCAAACATCTGGATATTTGGGTTAAACTGTTCTGGAACAGTGTTGTAAATACAACTTAACCACTGATTTGTAGTCATG
>NW_015505261.1:1183833-1186336 GCF_001515645.1 Sinocyclocheilus grahami | reverse complement strand
AAGAGTGAGCTGAGGCGGCGGGGTCGAGAACAGCGGTCCCGGCGAAGGAGCGGTGAAAACGGTGAAAGCCGATCCGGCGATCCACAGCACTAAGTTGAAGTATTCCCTCAGCAACCAGCACAGATAAGCTCTAGGCATGACGAAGCGAATATCGTCCTCTTTTGGAAGACCAAACAAAGTAGTTTCGCTTTCACAACGAAACACACAGCGTCTTCACGACATGGCGGCAGCGGCAACAATACTACAGCGAGAATAAAAGTTACGCCTTCTTTCTTTGCGTGAGCATTTGGGCGGCTTTATGCAAATCTTCTCACATAGTGAGGTAGATACGTGGGGGCGTGTTAGAACGAGCCGTTTTAGGTAGGTGTGGCTTACTCTTAACTTTTTATAAAGAATATCTCTTTGCATTTGAGACTTTAGTCTTTGCAACTTTACAGATCTTCTTTATGCACCAAGAGCTTGTAACACTCCAAAGAGAAAGGAAAAAATTAAATCGCATCATATGACCCCTTTAATAGCTGAAACAGTAGTAATAGCTGTTTTGGGAGAAGGGGAAAAAAAGACCGGCTCGGGCCGGTGATTCTGATAAGCTGTCGGACACGGGCCGGGCTAGGGCCTAAATTGGAGCATGATTTTGCTCCATATGGTTCAGGACAGTGAAAAGCACCAGCTGCCTGTGCTTAGCAGTGTAGTTATTTTCCGTCGGCAGTAGTTTAAACCACATGAATGTATATGATGTCTCCTGCTGTGCACGTCTACAATTAGCATGTGCCCTCTTAGCATAGCGCTTTCATTTCAGACCAGCCTGCTGTTTAATGGGCCGACTACCTTTCCTATCCTGCATTCTTTTCAAATGGCTTCCTTTTTCCCTGAAGAGCCGAACCACTTCACATAGAACTCATTCAGCAGCTTTTTACACCTGAGACTCTGGCAGCATCTCGGTCCTGTGAGCCAATACGATAAATAAACATCAACACTTCCTACATCCTGGTATATGTTCAAAACCTCATGGGTGACTTAAAGCCACAAGCACTTAGAGTACAATGTCAACATATGTTTGTAACTGTGTACATTGAACCAAGCAAAAAAAATAGCTTGAGGTGTAAAGTGAAAATTCCCTCTCTCATATGGGCCTTGTCCTGAAACCTACTGCCCTTAAAGGAATAAATCAGCCAAAAATCATCTTTTACTCAACCTTGAGTTGTTACAAATACATACAACTGTTTTTTTTTTTCCTGTGGAAAAGAAGAGGAGATATTAGTCAGATCTTTTCTGTACAGTGAAAATGAATAGGAACGGATGCTGAAATGAATAATGAGTTAATAACTTTTAATATAAGGTTTTTTTTATTTTAGTATTTTAATTTATTCATTTTATAAAGTTTGTTTTTGTACTTTACCATTGTACGGTGGCCGAGAGAGCTCAACGTGCTGCAAATGAAAAAAACACATGCAAATAGAAAAACACCTGCAAATTAAGAAAACATCTTCATCAATTTGACAACACACATGCTGCAAATTCTCACAACACAAACAAATACAGAAACGCGCTGCAAATACTCACAACACAACCAAATGCAGAAATGCGCTGCAAATACAAAACAAACAAATACAGAAACGCGGTGCAAGTTCTCACAACACAAACAAACGCACTGCAAATACAAAACAAGCAAACAAAAACAAACGCGCTGCAAATACAAAACAAGCAAACAAAAACAGAAACGCGCTGCAAATTCTCAACACAAACAACGCGCTGCAAATACAAAACAAGCAAACAAAAACCGAAACTGGCTGCAAATATGCACAGACCATATCATTTGTTTGTGTTGTGAGTATTTGCAGCGCTTTTCTGTATTTGTTTGTTGTGTGAGTTTGCAGCGTGTGTGTTGTCAAATTGATGAAGACGTTTTCTTAATTTGCTGGTGTCTTTTCTATTTGCATGTTTTTTCATTTGTAGCGCGTTGAGCTCTCTCGGCCACCGTACCATTGTTTTATTTTTTTCTATTTTTAGTTTTCTTATGTTAGTTGCCACAATTAATTTGTCAACTGGTATCATTAAAAATGTAGTGCTTTTATTATCTATTAGCACTTTCACGTTTAATGCATGTTTAAAGGGGTCATATGATGCGATTTCAATTTTTCCTTTCTCTTTGGAGTGTTACAAGCTCTTGGTGCATAAAGAAGATCTGTAAAGTTGCAAAGACTAAAGTCTTAAATCCAAAGAGATATTCTTTATAAAAGTTAAGAGTCAACCACACCTACCTAAAACGGCTCGTTCTAACACGCCCCCACGTACCTACGTCACGATCTGGGAAGATTTGCATAACGCCGCCCAAATGTTCACGCAAAGAAAGAAAGCATAACTTTTATTCTCGCTGTAGTATTGTTGTTGCCGCCGCCATGTCGTGAAGGCACTGTGTGTTTCGTTGTGAAAGCAAAACTACTTTGTTTGGCCTTCCAAAAGAGGACGATATCTGCTTCGTCATGCCTGGAGCTGATCTGTG
>NW_015505261.1:1135788-1183184 GCF_001515645.1 Sinocyclocheilus grahami | reverse complement strand
TGTTCTTTTTAGCAACATCATATGACCCCTTTAATGGTTGTAGGTTTTTATAATATACCATGTATCAAATATATAAATTATTTTGTGGACATGTTTATTTAATTTTGGGTAGTTTTGGAGTCATTAAAATGTATTTAATGTAATAAACATTTTAATTTTTTTTTTAAATTTTCATTCCACAGTCTGAAGCCAAAATGTAAGCCAAATTTTGTGTAAAATCATAAGATCTTCTAACTGATGAAGTGAAAATGCAAAAGTGCAAATAAGATTTCAGAGGTACAGTAGAGGCTTTTCGGAGATTTTTAGTGAATAGCAGGTTAAATTGAAATCTCTTTCTCACACAAAACTAATGCATGACTTATATATTATATATTATTGCATACATTGTATGGACATTGCATGTTATTTTTGGAGCTCTGACTCAATTTTACGGCATCTGACCCAATATGATTCTAGGTTTCTTTTGTAGCACATCCTGTGGAGAGCAGATTTGAAGTTTTTCAGTTTAAGGGGCAGAAGGTTTAAACTCTTAAATTAGTTTTTGATGTCTTAATCTAAGAGCATAGCTTCGGCCAAAACCAGACAGCTTGATCAAATGTTCCCACTTTGTTTTCTGTGATAGATCTATAGTTTCCAAATCCAGAAATTAGCGAGGGAGTGAGCAGACCTTGCAACATCTTTGCACATACAGAAAAATGAAGCAATAAATCATTAGAACTGTTACTTGATACCTGTGCGAAGGTTTCCGAATGGGAATCGGAGTTGGTCGGCGAGCGCGTTTGTGTCGGTGCGATTGTTATTTTCACCACTCTGTCCTGTTGAATGACCTCAGCGCTTTAACAGATGGAGTGGAGTTATTCAGTGATGTCACCATGGCATATTCGCCTGTTATATAAAGGATGATCTAATGATGCTGCCGGGGTCCACATGGCTTGTGTTTGCGGTTTGTGTTTATGCCTCGAACTACATCTTTTTCCAGACCGCATTTCTTTGGAGGGATCGGGCCGAACGTGTGTTTATGACGGCGAAGGTTCTGTTTCCCAAACGTGTGTGTCCTGCATCCTGTTATGTGCTCCGACTCTATGGAAACGCGGCACATGTTTTTGGACTGCAGAGGAGCTATGGCAACTGCAAACAGTTAGTCACATCCCAGTGATGGATCATTTCTTGAGTTAAGAGTAAACTGCCTCTCGGTAGGGGATCATTGTGGTACCCGGAGAAGTCTTACTCTGATCATTTGAATATCAAATCTGACAGTTTCTATTGCGTAGGTCGCCTTTGAGAAAGAAAGTTGGTGTGAAATTAAGGTCCTGTTCATTTGTTTCAAGATCATGTTCAGTTAGATGGATAGACGGGCTAATCTGGAGCTAAGGAAGTTGGGTCTGTCTGGCTCTCCCATGGCTTTGGTTAAGCTGGAGGTCTCGCCGTCCCCTTTGGGCTGAGCTGAGAGAGTTGTGAGTAATTTGGATAATCCAGGGCCCTTATAAGCTTTAAGTGCTGTTGGAGCGCCTAGCTCTGTTTACAAGCTGGTTGCATTAGCTTGACTGTTCTGAGAGCTGATTGTGATTCTAAATGAATACGTTTAGCACTGCTTTGCAATTTTTCATGGGCGAAATCCAGGTGTTTTAAAAGGGAATCCAAATGATTGGAAAAGATTTCCTCGGTCATACTTCACAACAGGTTCACCAACTTTCTGTTGACCAACAGAAGGCTGCTTGGTGTAAACAGTGTTATTGTTTATTGAAACTTAAATATCGAAAGAAATATTTCAAAATATTGAAAGAAAAATGAACATGTTGCCAAGGCAACATTTTCATTTAAGTTTAAGTTAAATGCAATAAAACAAATGAAAGCTAAATAGAACTATAAAAAAATAAAAATGGCAATCACATAAAAATATTGAAACTTTCATTAAAATGCCAGCTGAAAAATAAATAAAAATAAAAGCTAATTGATAAGTACTATGTTAGTATATTAACACTAAATGACACTGGTTTGAAAGTGAGCTTTATGCATCACTACCCTGTTGATAGCAGACAGTAGTACTTGTTTGCCGTCAAACTTTTGCTAATGCACCTTTATCCTTCATATAATCTTTATGTAAATACTGTTTTTCTCAACTGTATACAGTATGTTTGTCCAAAGACACTCGTGGTTTAGGTCCATGGTTCTCAATTGGTTTTGCTATAAGATCCAGAGTTTATGTTGTACAGCAGTTGGTGACCCAACAGAGTACCAAACATGCTCTTAAAATGAAGCATTGACAGATTATAACTGAAATTTCAGCCGCTGAAAATTATTGGCCAAAAATTGCATTTTCGGTTTTCGGCTGAAAGAAAAAAACGGCCTAAAATATGAGCCAAAAAATATATATATATTTTTAAAAATTCAGTATCATTTAAAATTGAGTTAAATTAAAGTCTTATAAAATTACTTTATATTATTTAATGAAATAAGTCATTATTACAAAGCATTTATAACCATGAGCTGCATATCGTAGCTGTCGTGCGGAAGCCTTGTTTGTTAAAACCTGCTACTTTTTAGGAAATGAGAAACACCCTGTAGTTTCGAAAATAATTAAACACGGTGTCATCAAAGTTGGTTTTGTGGCTTTACATATTGTCAGTATCAATACCATTTTACCACAAGCAGGCTTAAATGGGGTTATGAGGTTTCTGAACAGTGAATGTCGGAGATACGCATTTTGTCCATCATTAGAACGGCTGCATCTGAGGCAATAAGTGCATCACATTATGTTTTCATCAGCTTACAGGTTACATAGTTTATTGTAGCTATAGGTTTTTCCTGTTGTTTAATACATTTGACTTTTTTTCTTGAGTAGAACAATAAAGAAGAATTTTAGCTGAAACCGTGGACTTTGGTGATATACATAAAATGCAAGTCAACGGCTGCCGGCACTTGAGAGCCCAAAAAATGTTTAATAAAAAAATAATATACAGGCAACACAAAATTAATACCCTTGGCTCCTGACATTATACTGAGGTCCTTTGAAGCAAAACGGTCGGTCTGTGTGTAAGACCGTATTGTGTATGACTACCTAGTTAATGCTAGACTTAGACACTCTTCTTTATTCTTCAAATGCATGAAACATTAGCCTTTATCGACATATATTGTTTTTGAGTAAAGAAAATGCTGTAATTATTTAAACAACTGGTTCATACAAGACACACATTTTTTATTTGGTTAAATATTTATAAAACCAGCAGGCAGACATAAAGAGTGACCAATAGCATTGATTTATGAAAAAAATAAAAATGCCAAAATATGGAGATACAAGGTTTCTGCTTGACTGTATGCTCAATCAGTGTGTATTTCTTTATTTTTTCCCCCTTGTATGATGTGATCCATTTGTAAGTTGTGAGCAACCAGAATGACTTGTTACTGACTTGTACAGGTCAAATAATTTTCAACCTGCTAGTTCACTGCTCTCTGCAAGTCTGCATCCAGTCTTTCATAATTTGCTGATCACACCATCTGTGGTATTTGTTTGTATTTTTCTCAATACCTGTTTAACCAGAATTTCCAAATCCACAGCCAGTTTGAGCTCGGAATCAAAACAAGCAGCAAACAACAGCATTAGACTTGTGTTAACCCCTCTTAGTGCTAGACGTGCAGGAAAAGCTTCTATTTAGGTCACTGACCTGACGTGTAATTAGCTGGCTGTATTGGGAAATTTCTCGGCGCACGTGGAGCGTAAGCAAACTTTAGTGGCGGTGTTGTTGGTGGTGGCGGTGGGGGGTGTGGGTGAAATTGCAAACAGGAAGTGTTTGGCTAAATAAAGTTCTGCAGAAGCTGAAGCGTTTGGAGTACGATGTAAATAGCTGCTCTGCTGCCATGTGGACCTTAACCGCTGGCCGCCTGTGGGAGGAGCCGTTTTGTTCATTTGAGAGCCAGGCTGGACATCTGTCTGTTTTTCTTGGCATATTCATTAAAGGGATAGTTCACCCAAAAATGAAAATTCTGTCATTAATTACTCGCCCTCATGTCCTTCCAAAATTCGAACTCCTGTCATCATTTGCTCACCCTCGTGTCATTTAACGATCTGTGGTGCATAAAAGGAGATATTTTGAAGAATGATTCAACTGGTCATACCATGCAAGTCAAAAAAATAAATAAAAAATCCCCCAAATATCTTCTTTTGTGTTCATCAGATGAATGTCATACAGGTTTAAAACGTGGGGTGAGTGAATAAAGGATTTTTAACATTTACAATGAAATGAAATTTATATGAATGCTGTAAATGTTTTTAAGCACTATTGTTAATTCATTTTTAATTGTAAATTTTAATTCAAATAAGAAGTGTAAGACATAATATGGGGTATTCCCAGAAAGCATATTAAATGTATAAACATAACATGATTTATATATATATATATATTTATTTATTTATTTTTTTATAAATTTTTTTATTTGGAAATAATAAAAAAATATTTAATTAATTTAATTAATTATTAAAAATTAAATGTATACACCGTAGAGCTGCACGATTGCGATCTCGATTCAAACACCCACGCGATCTAATTTCTAAATGACAACGATTCGCCATTTAAACCTTTGAAAAAAAAATAAATCATTTTTTAATCATTTCATCATTCACAACACATTTCTAAGATGAAACGATCTATCTATGAAAGAGGGAAACTTAAACCATCATATGTGGTCATGTTTAAAGCTATTGATTCTAAAACTTATTTATGTTGCATATTATCTATGTTTATGTTAATTTAAAATAAATTCTCAATCAACGTGATTCTCAAGTTATCCAGAAAAGAAAATAGTTTCAAAGTGCTTTAATTATTATTTAATTGAAATAATTAATTTTTATGCGTCTATTATATTTTAAAAATGTGTATGATTACACTGAATTCCCTGATTTACTCATGTTTAGTAGATTCAAATTGTGATGACTGTAATTATTTTAGTTATTATCTGAAAATGATGTAGTGGACATATAGTGGTGTACATATAATAGTGCTATATGGAAGTATTACTATTAACACCTGTATTGTTGTGCTGAGAAAACACAAACAAACAAAAGTAAAAATATTGTAGACCTCAAAATGAATGCTCTATGTCTGGTTCAACATGTATATGTATGTGTTCAAAAAACCTAACTGAGGCAGTATGTGCAGTTTTTAATGTGAGTGTCCCATTCTCTGTGTCCATCTTTCTGTCAGGTGGAAGGTGTGGGGCAGTACTTTCGGGAGCAGCTGCTGCAGTCCCGTCACAGGGGGGCGTTTGAACTGGCCTACGTGGGATTTGTTCGGCTCACTGAGATGCTCTGCAGGTGAGAGATCTAAGCCAATCAGATTGTTCGACCTGTCCCAGCGGTTATATAATAATGATTAAAACGCACGTCCAGACTCATCAGCTCTCTGTGCAGTAAAATAGGCCCCTTGTCATTTACATAATTCAAGATGTTTTCAACTCAAAGGCCTTAGTCAGAACAAGTGTGCATCTTTATTAATGAGGGAGTCATAAGGACTGCTCCACCAGAGCCCCTGATGTTGTGCTTGGCAATAATGCTTCATACCTGAATGAGTCCAGTCCTCCTCCTCCTCCTCCTCCTCCTCAACCAGCATCCTGGAAACCAGCACTGCTCCTGAAGCACAAGCTTCAAATAATCTGGAAGTTTGAAAACTGTTAACATCTGGAAATGTGAGATTTAATGAGCTTTGGAATGTGGTCTCTGTGCAGAGGTTAAGGAAATTGACTCGCTCGCTGCCACGAGTGTGACATGAGTGGGACATCAGATCGCTTCTGCTGCTGTGGAGTTGCTGAGGGAGCGTCTTTAATGATCTGACTCCATTCCTGCCTTCTGCTTTCCTCTTCTACTTTTAATTTGCCTCTCTGCAGTTTCTACTTCGTTTTCATGAAACTCTTTTGAAATTTGAAAACAATCAGTGTCCAGTGTTATTATCATAAACTTAAATTATTAAACATATTTTTGTTAATTGAAATAAAGCTAAAAGTAAATAGAAATATTTGTGTAGTAAAAAAAATATTAGAAATATTGCCTTGGCATCTATCTGAAATAAGTTTAAGTACTAAAATCAGGTTTTCGGTTGGTCTAAAAGGTTGTAAAAAATGTACTAAAATAAATTAATTTAATTCAATTCATTAAGTCATGTCATTAAATGTTGCATGCATTGCAAAAAAAAAGAAGAAGAATATTTTCATCAGTATTTTTGTTTTCCAATAAAAATATCTAAACGTCCTTAAATCCAGATACTCAAGAAGCAAATGTAAAATTAAGTCTTAAAACTAAACATAATTAAGCGAGTTTATGCTTAAAACAACATAAATATTTCAATGAGGTATGAAAACGTACTTCTTTTTTATTTATTTTTTTAATTTTTTTTTTTTTTGGCAAATATTTTTAGTAATGAACTTTCATTTCATTCAACGTTTCATTTCGTTTTGCTTCTCAAGTAAGTGTATCTTAAACAAGACACAAATACTGATGAGCATCACTTTTTTTGCAGCAGAAATACAGTAAAAATGTTCTTATATTCTTGTGGTTGGGAGCAGAGGTATTTAAGCCTAAAGGTTTTTTTTTTTAAGTCTTAAAAGGTCTTTAAAAAGTCTTCAGTTTACCTTCATAAAACCTGCAGAAACCCTGAAAATTTGGAATAATATTGAAACTGAAATACTAATAAATTGCAACTGTTTAGAACTATTTTAAAAATGACAAAAAAGACAAAATAATCTAACATGATTTAAAAAATAAATAAATAGGAAAACTGAAATAGAAAAATAAAAGCTAATTGAAAATAATAACTGTAATTACATACAAAATAATACAAAAATAGCACTGGTCGTAGCTGTTGTCTAGTCTGTTAGGAGTGATAAATACAGTTTTGTTTATACAAAGCATATACAATAACAGAAGAGACTCGTTTATGTTATCAAGACTCACAACCGAAGTTTGAAAGTGAGTTTGGTTAATGTTTTCTGCATAAATATCAACAACCAGTTGTTTCTTCATTTACATCCATATGCCTTGAGACAAGCACTACACGTTAATCGCAATGTTGGTGCTGCCAAACTCTCTCAGGTTATGAGAAATGGAGAAAAGTAGGTGTATTGTGTGCTTTTTAAGTGCTTGGGCAAAGACAACAACTGAACTAGATTAAACTGGATAGTTATTGGACTGCGTATCTGAGAATAAAAGAAAAGTGGGCACTACATACCATAATGAAGCCAGACCTGTTCGTAAATATGGTTTTTATTAGTGTGTAATACTGACTAGCCTTTGAGATGTAGTGCTGTGGGTGATCTGTTTTTGCCATACAAGTCATTTTTTCTAGCATCCCTATCTATTAAAAAACAGGCATGCAAACAAATACTCAAACCTGAGATGGCAACGTTTTTTGAAATCCCCGAGGAAGCGTTTGTGGTGGATGGGCCTGCATTAGCAGTTATCTGTATGGAGTCTCAGAGGTGCTTCTGGAGGAAAAGCATTGCTGTGTGATTACACGGCTCCACCGGCAACCACTAAGCCCGTTACGAGGTGTTGATTGTGGGGCGTTCGACGTTTGGGGTAGTGCATTGTGTGTGTGTGTATGGTTTGGATTGTTTGATCTGGCCTGTTCGGTCCAGCGCGTCTGGTATAACGGTACTTTTCATAACGAGAGCCTCGCATTTTTCTCCGCTCTCAAAGTAGGCGTCCGGCACACGCTTGGGCAGCTCCTGCTATGTGTTTGTGTGTGTATTCAACCGAGGTTTGCAGTGTAATTACAGTGCTTGCTTAGGCAAGCATCTCTCTTATTATTGCTCATACTTTGGAATAGGGTTTTGAACAAACTTTTAACATGAAATATTAATCGTTTTTGTGTAACTCGTCATGTACTGTTTGTGCCACGAACATGAATGATTGCTTAAATGGTGTGGCTTACTGAGATTTATTTTATTAATCATGGCTTTGTGAGTAAAATCATTTTCCTGTAGCATTTGCTACAGTTAAAAGGTTTGGATGCTTTTATGCTTTTGGTAAGAAAGAAGTTTATTTTTTTTGCTCACCAAGGCTGCATTTATTTGACCAAAAATGCAGTAAAAATGGTAATATTGTGTAATATTATTACGATTTCAAATAACTGTTTTCTATTTGAATATATATTAAAATGTAATTTTTTTTTTTTAGAGTTGATTATTATAGTTAAAAATAAAAAATAAAAAATAGTAGCCTAATTGAATTTAAGTTTCAGCTCTGTTGTTAATTGTAACCTTCCTAATGTAAAAGGGCTCCCTATAACTTAGAGCAGAAGCTAAGGTAGATTTTTTTATTTATTTTTTTATTTCTTTTTTAGGTAGATTTATAGAAAATTGTAATTATAATTGAATTTATTTAAAGAAAGAGCAATTTGTTCAGTAAACCATTGTTTAATTAAAAAACAACAACAATTTGTTTAGTTTTTCTCCTCCTACTGTACAGAAACCATACTGAACTGTGATCTCAAAACCGAGGTACGTACCAAACCGTCATGTTTGTGTACCGTTGCACCCCAAATCACGAGTGTTTCTGTCATTTAAGTGCACACAAAACAAAACGATGTTTGAAGACATTATCATATTAACTCAAAACTGAATGCATACATTTCAATGGGGAAAAAAGTTTTACATTTTCACTAGTGGTCTACTTGTGGCTGAATACAAGTTGCAGTATTAATAGGTAAATAGGGTATTTTACAGTGTATTTATAATGACAAAAGTATGGAGTCACTTTAGTATAGGGACCAATTCTCACTATTAACTAGTTGCTTATTAGCATGCCTATTATTAACATATTGGCTGTTTATTAGTGCTTATAAAACATATTCTGCATGACCATATTGGTCACACTTTATTTTAAAGGGTTACTTCACCCCAAAATAAAAATGGTCATTAATCACTTACCTTCATGTTGTTCCAAATCCGTAAAAGCTTTGTTCGTCTTCGGAAAACAATTTAAGATATTTTGGATGAAAACCGGGAGGCTTGTGACCGTCCCATTGACTGCCAAGTAAATAACACTGTCAAGGTCCAGAAAATTATGAAAGACACGGATACGTGTCTGAACGAAAACAGCACATCCGTGTGGTGCGGCTGACAAGTAGAACAGTATACGCAGTTTACGTTCAGTGGACACTCTCCAAAATGGAGCTACGGTGACGCGGAGGAGACTAATTGATGAATAAAGTCGTTATTTTTGTTTTCTTTGCGTACAAAAAGTATTCTTGTCACTTCATAACGTTATGGTTGAACCTTTGATGGCAGATGAACTATTCTGACGATGTCTTTCATACTTTTCTGGGCCTTGACAGTGTAATTTACTTGGCAGTCAATCAGACAGTCACAAGCTTCCCGTTTTCATCCAAAATATCTTAAATTGTGTTCCGAAGACGAACAAAGCTTTTACGAGTTTGGAACAACTTGGAGGTAAGTGATTAATGACAAAATTTTCATTTTGGGGTGGAGTAACCATTTAAGGTCCAATTCTCGCTATTAACAAGCCATTAAATAAGATTTTTGCCTCGCACATCAAAGAATCCTGAAAAAAATACATCACGGTTTCCACAAATGTATTAGGCAGTGCAACCGTTTTTAACATTAATAATTAGAGGTCGACCGATGTGTCGGTTTTGCCGATTAATCGGCACCGATAGTTGATTGCTGGAACTATCGGTTATCGTCAAAAATCCATGCCGATAGTTTTCCCGGGTTGCGTCCATTGCTGGAGCGGCTGGGAAGGGGCTGATGCTATTATACAGTGTGAGAGCGGCCTCTAGTGGTTGAAATCACTGACAGCACGTGCTATTTGTTTAGACACGTGATACTGCACGCTGAACAGAGCGGGAAACTTCAGATGTGGATTTAAATGCAGCCGACAGAAAATCCTGCCACGCCACAGAGCGCCATTCACATAGTTTTCCTTTAAATTACATTATATTGGTCCCGAATCGTTGTTAATGTACATAATGAATTGTGTATTGTGCATTTTCAGCAAAACGTTTGTCTTTCTGTGGCTCTAATAAAGTCTGTGTGCTTCATTTATAGAACTATAATATAGGTTGCGCTTTCTCTTTCCATTTGCTCCGCCGAACTTCAAACTCATCTATACCAATTTGTTCATTCTTGAAGTAAACTTGTGTCTGTTTGGTGATTTAAATAAACTGTTTTAGACCGCTGCTCGAGTTGAACGTGATGCATCCGGATTGTGTGTGATACCGGTGAGTTCTCCATAGACTCAGCGCAGCGCTTTTATTTTGATTAGATAATCATCAAGTGTTCAAGAATAGAAGCAGTTCAAGTCTGAGAGTATACATACAATATCCATATGTATATAATTTTAATGCTATAGCCTTTGTGTATATATTTAAAGATGTGCATCTTTAAGCATGACAGTTGAAATTAAATGGTAACACTTTAAAATAAGAGGCCATTTGTAGCATTAAGATTAATGAAAGCTGTGTAAGTATTGTTCCTTGTTAGAGTGTGTTAATTTCAACATATTTACTATGGTTCAGTACTGGTTTTGTTAATAAAGCACAATTTTAGTTTTTGTTCAGTATAGATTTTAAAAAAATCGGTTAATTAATCGGTATCGGCCAGTGTGGTCCAACCTAGCTATCGGTATCGGCAAAATCCACTATCGGTCGACCTCTATTAATAATAATAATAAGAAAGATGCTCTTATAATAGTGTAGTTGCCGAATCTATTAGCAGGGACTATGCTAACATAAAATTACTTTGGTGAACCTTTAATGCCTAGAGGTACTTAACTGTAAAATTCCCCACAAATGTGTGTGATGTATTAGTTGCATAGTACCTCCAAAACAATCATACTTGCACAAATAAGTAATAACCTGACAATCTCTGAAGATTCCCACCGCCAGGAATTAGTTTCATTAGTGTTACTCGAACATCTGCGGATCGTTAATTGATTCCATATAATTTTTATGATGGAGATCATCCCTAGTGGACAGTCCTCTGAGAGGTCAGAATAGCTGAATACTGAAGTCAAGGAAAAATGGACTTTGGATCTGAAACGCAAGACAATGAGAGGGTTTTAGGGAAGAATGAGACAGGGAGAGGATGGATAGACTCAACACCTGGCATGAGCGCACATTCCTGCGGTATGTCCCGGAAAAGGTGGTCTTGCACGATGAGTTCACACCCTTTGGCACGAGGACAAAAGAACAGAGACCGTATTCGGTTACACACTGCGAGTCATTTTTCCTCTGTCATTCACTGTCCCCATCTCAAAGGAATGTGCTGTCTGAAATACAGCTTAAAGGACGGTTCACCTAAAATTGAAGCTTCTGTCATCATTTACTCAGCCTCATGTCATTCCAAACCATGTCAAATGTGTGGGAACTTGCCTGTTAATCTTCCATTGTAAGTGATAGCTGTAATAATGTTGTCTCTTTGTAGGCCCTGCTGTCCTCTGAGCCCAAATCATCCAGCTGTGGACTCCTGAAGATGACCATGAGATCTCTGACAGCATTGGCTATGCCCTCTAATGATGCAGATACTGAGAGCAGCTCTGTGCCACAGGTGGACACACACACACGCTTCTTCTCTAAGAGGAAAATATGAGTAGAATCAGGCATGTTTAATGGGTCTTTGTTTTTGTGTACGTACAGGTCCACGCTCTGAACATCCTGAGGGCTTTGTATCGAGACACTCGTCTGGGGGAGAACATTGTGCCGTTTGTGTCCGATGGCATGCAAGCTGCTATCCTGGGTTTCACTTCTCCTGTGTGGGCCGTGAGTATACCCTTTTACTTATTTTTATACAATGTCTATGTAGGTTCCTTCAATAACAAAAAAAGTATGGCTTTTCAGACATGGCTGACCACAGAATATGTATCTCGAAGTACTATCATGCCATTTTATTAGATATAGTGGTAACACATTATAAAGGTACACATGATGTACAGTGTAATGAATTATATCTTTTTATAAATAATTCTAAAATGCATTATAATATTGGAAGGTTTGTTTATTACATGTTTTAAAGCATAATTTCTACAGGTGTAACGGTTAACAGATAAGTATTTTAATGCATTATAACTGTGATTATAATTATTATTAAGATCATACAATGCATTATAAGGTCCATTATAATGCATAATAAATGCACTAAAATAATCAAATAATAAAAATAATAAAAATTAATAAAAAATAAAATAATAAAAATACACACTCATTTGTTCACTGTTCCTCACGTACAGTACACCACCCTGTCAGGCCATAGCTGTTGCTGAGGCACTGACAGGTTAATAATTAAAGTGAATGAGAACACTAGGGACAGGAGCCGTACGTGCGGACACCCCCCCCCACACACAGCTGTGCGGTGGTCCTGGCCGATTGCCCTAGATTGCTCGCTTTGATCACCTCCACATGGGCGACTCGGCTCCTACAGGTCACGATGGCGACAACTCCAGGTCACATTCCCGTGCTCTCCTCCCTCATACCTGTCTGTCTGCTTTTACGTCTCTTTCATACATCTCTCCTCACTTCATTTTCTTATCAGTTCATTCCTTTTGAGTCCTTTCCCCCACCCCTCCCACTCGTTCCTTACTCTCAAGATGCTACTGAAGCCGTTTGCTTCTTTACTGCAGCGCTCCAGCCAGCAGGCTTTACTGTAGAGTACAGTAGGCCTAATCCTTCCCAGAATGCAGCAGTCAGTCAGTCACAGAGAACACACACAGTCTTCTTGTAGTCTGTGAGGAATGTTTCTTAAGCTGACCTAAAAATGTGATCAAAGTTATGAGGCAGTAACACTTCGAACATTAAGTTTGGTGTGTCCAGCATTACTTTAGCCACATAAGATTGTGATTTGAAGGCCTTTTACTGTTCCTGGAACAAGATGTCATCAGGCCCTGCAAATCCTGCATGACGTGGACTGTGTGACTCTTGTACACCCTTGAGCTCCAAGACCAATTTTTGCATTGTAATCGTCTCGAGGGCCATCATCATGTGCTCTGACTCACTACTCTCTCATGTTAAATCATATCTTTTTATTACATTTTCCCCCTGAGGTCTATTTAAAGAAATAATCCACCCAAAAATGAAAGTTTTTCCTCTTTGCTCACCCTAAGTTGCTCCAAACCTGTATGACTTCCTTTCTCCTGTGAAACATGAAGATATTTTGAAGAAAGTTGGAGCTCATTGACTTCCATTGTATGAACACAAAACGACACTGACACATTTTTCAAAATGTTTTTTTAATGTGCCACAGAAGAAGTGACATAACGTCGTACAGACATAAGTTTGAGTAAATATAATTTTTTTTTGTAACTATCCCTTTGAAGTGTTAGTACCAACAGTCACTATTTAGTTTTCATGAGCATTTTCTACTTTTCCCTAACATTAAGTCAAATTTTAAGTCATTTTTCATTGCTTTGTCTTTAAAGTTGCAGTCACATTTGCAGAATTTGGGTGAAATTTTACAGGCGTTGTCAATCCATTGTCTGCTGTCAATAGTGTTGCGATTACCCATTGCGAAATCTGCATGGGCAAATCTGGCTGTAGAAGTTGACATGTTGTTAATTCTATTTGCATATCAGTCTATAAGTGTATTGCTGGCCTACAGTTCACAGCATTCCATTTGCATTCAACATCATTTTCAGTCTGAACTTGACTCACAGAAAGCATTTTTTATATTTTCGTTTCAATCGTTTGCAATATTTGTTTTAATTGTCTGTCTGTGTGCACAGCATACTGATGTTTGGAGTAGCCACAAGCACCACATTTTTAAGATTTGAAATGAAGTTGACCTCTTTAATGTAATAGTGTGCGTCAAAGCTCAAATTATTAATGTACATGGAGGGAAGGTTTGCTCTGATGTCAGTCTCTCCATCCTGTCCTCTTTCTAGGTGAGGAACTCCTCGACTCTCCTGTTCAGCACTCTGATCACGCGGATATTTGGGGTAAAGAAGGGAAAAGATGAGCACTCCAAAAAGAACAGGTGTGACTTCAGTTGTTTTATGTACCACTCCCAACTGCACTGTAAAAAAAAAAAAAAAACAGTAGTTGAGAACACTTTGAGAAGACTTAAAGCAACCAGTTTCATGACTTTTTATTTTTTATTTTTACTTTGAATTTAACTTCATTTTTAATTCCAGCTCAACTTACAGAAGAATTACCAGTCAACTTAAAGTCGGTCTGTGCTTTCAGCAAACATAATAAAACAAGTTTTATAAACTTTATTAACTTGTGAATCCAAGTTTAATAAGATATTAATATTACACATTATTAAGGTAAAACACTCTTATTTTGGCAGACCTTTCCACTAAACAATTAAAGGTTGCTTAATATGTGTATGAGTTAGTTGCACAAAAGGTCATATACAGTGGTGTGAAAAAGTGTTGGCCCCCTTCCTGATTTCTTATTTTTTTGAATGTTTGTCATACTTTAATGTTTCAGATCATCAAACAAATTTAAATATTAGTCAAAGATAACACAAGTAAACACAACATGCAGTTTTTAAGTTCAATTTCTCTAGCCACACCCAGGCCTGATTACTGCCACACCTGTTCGCAATCAAGAAATCTCTTAAATAGGACCTGCCTGACAAAGTGAAGTAGACTAAAAGATCCTCAAAAGCTAGACAGCATGCCGAGATCCAAAGAAATTCAGAAACAAATGAGAAAGAAAGTAATTGAGATCTATCAGTCTGGAAAAGGTTATAAAGCCATTTCTAAAGCTTTGGGACTCCAGCGAACCACAGTGAGAGCCATTATTCACAAATGGCAAAAACATGGAACAGTGGAGAACCTTCCCAGGAGTGGCCGGCCGACCAAAATTACCCCAAGAGCACAGCGACGACTCATCCAAGAGGTCACAAAAGACCCCACAACAACATCCAAACAACTGCAGGCCTCACTTGCCTCAGTTAAGGTCAGTGTTCATGACTCCACCATAAGAAAGAGACCGGGGCAAAAATGGTCTGCATGGCAGAGTTCAAAGACGAAAACCGCTCCTGAGCAAAAAGAACAAAGGCTCGTCTCAGTTTTGCCAGAAAACATCTTGATGATCCCCAAGAATTTTGGGAAAATACTCTGTGGACTGACGAGACAAAAGTTGAACTTTTTGGAAGGTGTGGGTCCCAATTACGTCTGGCATAAAAATAACACTGCATTTCAGAAAAAGAACATCATACCAACAGTAAAATATGGTGGTGGTAGTGTGATGGTCTGAGGCTGTTTTGCTGCTTCAGGACCTGGAAGACTTGCTGTGATAAATGGAACCATGAATTCTGCTGTTTACCAAAAAATCCTGAAGGAGAATGTCCGGCCATCTGTTCGTGACCTCAAGCTGAAGCGAACTTGGGTTCTGCAGCAGGACAATGATCCAAAACACACCAGCAAGTCCACCTCTGAATGGCTGAAGAAAAACAAAATGAAGACTTTGGAGTGGCCAAGTCAAAGTCCTGTCCTGAATCCTATTGAGATGATGTGGCATGACCTTAAAAAGGCGGTTCATGCTCGAAAACCCTCCAATGTGGCTGAATTACAACAATTCTGCAGAGATGAGTGGACCAAAATTCCTCCACAGCGCTGTAACAGACTCATTGCAAGTTATCGCAAACGCTTGATTGCAGTTGTTGCTGCTAAGGGTGGCCCAACCAGTTATTAGGTTTAGGGGGCAAACACTTTTTCACACAGGGCCATGTAGTTTTGGATTTTGTTTGTCAAAGTCCTAACCTGAATCCTATTGAGATGCTGTGGCATGACCTTAAAAAGGCGGTTCATGCTCGAAAACCCTCCAATGTGGCTGAATTACAACAATTCTGCATAGAGTGGACCAAAATTCCTCCACAGCGCTGTAACAGACTCATTAAAAGTTATCACAAACGCTTGATTGCAGTTGTTGCTGCTAAGGGTGGCCCAACCAGTTATTAGGTTTAGGGGGCAAACACTTCTTCACTCAGGGCCATGTAGTTTTGGATTTTGTTTTCCCTTAATAATAAAAACCTTCATTTAAAAACTGCATGTTGTTCACTTGTGTTATCTTTTACTAATATTTAAATTAGTTTGATGATCTGAAAGTGTGACAGACATGCAAAAAAATAAGAAATCAGGAAGGGGGCCAACACTTTTTCACACCACTGTAGAGTTGTTTCTATGCACCAAAATAACTTTATAAAATTGCTCTTTAAAATTAAAGAAACTTCTCCAAAGCGACAACTACTTACCCCCATAATGAAACAATACATGACTTTTTAAACAGTACTTATTAAAAACACTAAACAGGTCAGCACCGATAGCCTTGTATGTGCCTCTATACTGTCCTATAGTAATAAAAGGCAAAAATGCAAAAAAAAGAAAAAACTCTCTAAACTAGGGCTGGGCGATATAGCTAAAAAATGTGTCAATGATATAATGTTTCATATCGTTCGGTATCGATAATTATTGACATTTGTTATAACCTTTTTTAAAATAAAGAGCAATAGAATTTTTTTTTTTTTAATTTAACCACTGTATTTTTAAATTAACCCAATTTATTGAGACAAACTACAAATATTTTTTGTTTTAACATTCAAACACACAATAAAAATTAAACTAATATCTAATTTCTAATGTTTTATATGCAGATTAAATAGGTCTAAAGAAAACTTTTGGCTTGTCTCCTGAGGCCACAGGAGGGTGCAATGAGCAAAATAATGCAGCATATTTAAATTGCCAACGCAAGGAACTAACGGTTGTAACGTTTGTAGGTCGGGAAGGAGGAGGCGGGAACCGGCGAACACTCATTTTTTTTTTTTTAATTTAACCACTGTATTTTTAAATTAACCCAATTTATTGAGACAAACTACAAATATTTTTTGTTTTAACATTCAAACACACAATAAAAATTAAACTAATATCTAATTTCTAATGTTTTATATGCAGATTAAATAGGTCTAAAGAAAACTTTTGGCTTGTCTCCTGAGGCCACAGGAGGGTGCAATGAGCAAAATAATGCAGCATATTTAAATTGCCAACGCAAGGAACTAACGGTTGTAACGTTTGTAGGTCGGGAAGGAGGAGGCGGGAACCGGCGAACACTCAAAGAAAACTTTAATAATAAAATAAACACCAAATAGCGCGACTGCCACGCACAAACGAAACCAAAACACAAAATAAAGTCCAGGCCTGGTCCTCTCTCGTCTTTCCCTGTCGTCACTCCTCCTTTGTATCCTTCCGGAGCTCCTCCGTGAGACTCGAGACCGGTGAGTGGTGCAGGTGTCGCTCATTATCAATTACTCCACCGGCCTCGCTCCGTTCCCACGGCTCTCGGCCCCGCCCCTCTCGTCACAACGGTCTATAAAAAAAATGTGCATTACTTCTAAATTTACTCATATAAATCAAATATAATTTCATAAATTGCATAAACAATTATGAACAAAACAGCATCATGTATTTATGCATTGCGTAATACAAAGAGCCAAATCGCCCATCACACAGATTGCATTTAAAAACATATGAGATGCAGTGAAAAGGAATTAACCTCCACTAATTCGCAATGTGTTTTCTAAAAGTTTGAACTGTTTTAACTTTGCATGGCTACATCTCTTGTGTGAGACGCGAGTGCAGCAGTCATATTTGTCCGTCTAAAAAATGCGCATGCATCTGTGTGAATGGCTTGGTTTCGGTTTTAACCTAATCAAGATCTTCTCCGCATTGAGCTAATATATTTCTCTAATATTTTGAAAGAATAACACCGCAGCGGCGCGTCTCGTGGGCTAGACTAACAAAACATTAAAATACAACAACGTCACTTTACATCATTATCACCGCATCTCGCGCGCCACTGATGACGCTCCCTGACGCACTCCTAACATTCAAATGCAAATGTTTATTTTAAATTCGACTAATAGTCACTTTTTTTACTCACAATCTCCTCATCACAGGCAGGCACAGCACTCATGTTCGTGTTTGTGTTTGCTGTCTGCGTCACTCATAGCACGTGCCTATATCGTGTGCTATATCGAACATTTTTGTATATCGTTATCGAAGAAGGTGTACCGTCGATAAATATCGATACCGTTTTATCACCCAGGCCTACACTAAACATAGCTAAAACTAAACAAAGCCCATTTTAAATGGCAAATAATTGCATGTGCTCATAAGTCCCCATGCTTTAACCAAAAACAAAAATTATTCAAGTGCAAGGGATTATGGGTGATCGGTGATCAAACTCAGCATGGTAGTTTGACTAAAGTTGACATTGTAAGTTCTTGCTGTTAAATATTTTTAGTTGCTCATAGTAAATGTCATAAAAGTTGACTTTAATATTTTATGTAGTGTCAACTTTTTCTACAGTCTGTCAACTATCAAAATAGAGTTTTCTGACAGAATGGAAGTTGCAATTCTTACAGTGTACTTGTCCTGTCATCCGTGACTCAATGCCTTCACTGTGTAAAAATACTACCAAAATGCTATTGCAACCCATGATACTAATGTCATTTAATATGTTTGCAAATAAGACGGAACTTGATGTTATTCATTGGGAGTTGGAAGAAAGTGGCTGTAACATTGCAAAATGGAGCCAGGTGGTTTGAGAGAAAAGGTTGAGAAGAGACATTTGTGATATCTGATAACTGAAAAGGAAAGGCATTACAGATGCAAAGCAAGTGTTCCAGACTTGATGCAAGCATTCCGTTAGAATGCATCGTTTCGATGCAAGGCTTGCCACAGCTCACTTAATGTGAATAGATCTTGAGGTGAGTCCTGTGTGATCCTGCTCTGTCAGGGGTTGTTCACTAGGGGGCACTGAAGTTCTGTACTTTTTCTCCTTCCAGTCCTCTATTCCAGTCATTAATCTCTGTCGTATGTTGGCCTACAGCGCATGGACACCTTCCAGCCCCTTAAATGTTCTGGATGTTCCTCCTAACTTCCTGATAGCCTTTGTTTGTTTGTGTTCTGTTTCTATCCTCATCCCACGTTTATGGGATGTCTCGCAAAGACTCTTTTGTTCGTGGTTTCAACTCTTCCCTTGTACTGATCAAAACTCTTGACAGGCATTGGAGCTGACGCACAGGGGTTAACGCACTTCAACGTGTGTTTATCTTTTCCGTAGTAGAGGGAATGCTAACAACATCTTGCCCAAGCACGCACAAACGTTGACACAATTCTTGCACACATTCACACCCTCTCCATTGCTGCCCGGTTGACCGTGACCTCTGATCCCTGGCCACCGCAGGATGGGGCGGGTGGGCCGTGATGGGACCTCCTGCTGCGGCGACGACTGCTCTGCGTCAGCTCCCTAATCCCATCCAAACCAGTGGAGCGCGAGCTGTTGCAAGAATGTCCTGATGCATTCTGGGATTCAATGCAGAGAGGTCACGGATGGAGTGAGGAATGACTAAGCAGGAGTGGCACTGACCTAGTTGAAAAACAATAATGGCTCACTCCTGAGATCATCGTTTGTTATGATTAATCGGTGTGCTGATTGGACTTAATTGGAGAATCAAGCGGGCCGTAATGACACAAGCCAGTGTGTTGGACTACCTCACACTTCAAAGAGCCCATGTGCTCCCAGGTCAGCTGACCGTGGCATTACCCTAGGATTTTCTAAAGAGATGCTGAATATTTAGAGGTCACTGAAACTCCGTATAATCGCAATGAAATAAGGCTGGCTCTTCGGTCTGGATGTATTCCCCATAGTCAGGACCGTTTACTTTCTGGATAACCCTGCCGCCAGCTTGTCCGACATCTCAATGTGTTTGTCTTTTAGTTTTATGTGTTTGTATGGCAAGCATCTTCATCCTGCGGGTCACTCGGCTATTGCTTATTGTTGTTTTTCTCTTCCTGTGTGCAAGTGTTTTTGTGAGTCTTGTGATTTGTGTGCTGACATGTACTTGTCAAACATTTTGACAGGCCGTTCTCTGTTATGACATTTTGGGTCTTTTTGTTTACGATCTGTGTGTACTGTGGCTATGTTCTGTATAGCATACTATCTCACTATTTCTGCAGCATAGAATGTGTGTACTGTGCACAGTATGCAAATTTTCTTTTTGCACGGAAGACTGACTGCATTCTCCAAAAATCCACCCATCTCACATACGTCTGCGCTATTCTTTGCTATGTATTCACATGCTTTTAAAAAGAAAATTGATATTGTACATTTCTAAATGTCAGAGTACATAGTTAAGTGTAAGGCTCTAAAACTACCATTCAAAAGTTTGAAGTTTATTTGATCAGAAATACAGTAAAAACAGTAATATTGTGAAAAATGTATTTAAAATAACTTCTCAACTGTCTATTTGAATATATTTTAAAATGTAATTTATTCCTGTGATGCAAAGCTGAATTTTCAGCATCATAACTCCAGTCTTCAGTATCACATGATCCTTCAGAAATCATTCTAACATGCTGATTTCTTATTATTATATGCTTAGTATTTTTGTGGAAATACTTTTTTTAGTTTAGAAGAACAACATTTATTTAAAGATTTTTGTTGCAAAGTAAAATTCTTCAGTCACTTTTGATCATTTTAATGCATACTTTCTGAATAAAAATATCAATTTATGAATTGATAAAAATGAATTACACCAAATTTTTGAACAGTAGTGTAATTTGGGACACATTTGCTTTAAACATACAACAATTCGCAAGAAAACACTGTCAGTCTATCTATCTCAAAATTTCATGTTTGTTTCTTTGAAATAATTTTCACTCAAAAATTGCTAGCAATTTTCGCAAATAATTAAAATGTAAATCATGTGCCACTTTTTTGTTTGTGTGTGTACCTAAAACAAGAGAGTTGTATAATCTTTAATTTGTTTATCAAACTTTGTTTCTTTGAAATAATTTTCACTCAAAAATTGCTAGCAATTTTCGCAAATAATTAAAATGTAAATCATGCGCCACTTTTTTGTTTGTGTGTGTACCTAAAACAAGAGAGTTGTATAATCTTTAATTTGTTTATCTAACACATTTGTTTATCAAATTTGAGTTTTAGTAGCTGTGCTCTTCCGAATTCATTAATGTAAGTGGGGTTTGTTTGTGTTTCTTGGATTGGATTGCTTTTCAAACATGTTTTACATTTAGATTTGTTGTTTTGCGCAACTATAAAAAATGAATTGATCTGCTTCTTGCCATTAAAACAATGATTACGGTCAAAACAAAGCACTCAGAGTAATGTTTTCGTTGGTCTATTTGGACTAGATCAAAGTAGTCAAATCAGAGTTTGAAAAACGAATGATACACATCTTAGTTAAACACTGAAACAAAACGAAAGTCTTTAAACCATTGTATAAAACATATTTTGACAAGTAATTACTTCAGTTGCACTCAAGTTTATAAACAAGGCTAGCATCTGATACCATCTTCTGGCTTAGGTAATTTCGTTTGGACTCTTTAAACATGTGCCTTTTTTTATAGTAACTTGTTTGACTGTTTTCCTCCGCAAAGAAGATACTTTTGTTAGTTTGTGTTTGCTTGGTCTTATCAGAATATGATCAGAGAGTTTGCTTGGTCCCGAGACTTTTATTGGCTGACCTCGCTCATCTAGTGCACAATACAAAAAATAAAAACAACAAAAAAAAGTTTGTTTCATGATCTAAATGTTATTTACAGTACATAAACAAATTAGCTGAAGAAATACTGTAGTGTAGTGTGTGTGGTCAGCGTTTGTGGTTATGATGGCCCTATGCAACACACTCAAGCGCATTACACATAATATGCAAATTTATATCGGTTTAAATTCATTTGTGAACGTAAGTAATGACAAACGAGCGGTTAAAGATGGTTTAAGCTCGACAGGCATTTATTGGACATCTTGGAAGTGTTTTGCCTGGAAGACTCTAATCCATACTGAAGGTATGCAGGGTTGTGTTGAGCTTAACCGTAACCACATTTGCCCACATCAGAGCTTATGTGTGTGTGTGTGTGTGTGTTGCTAGCATGCAGCATGTGGCCATGTTGCAGACATAGCTGACCCACCTTGTTACCATGTCAGCGCCCTGGCCTAAGTTCAGACCAGACTGTGTGCATTAGCGGTTGAAACAGGATGTGGTGTGTTTGTGTATGTGTGTATTTCACATGGCTGAAGTCACAACATGTGTGTTTGAAACATTGGCTCTTGAGCTAAAGTTAGCCCTGTATGGGCTGTTTCAGTTAGACATGAAGACAAAAAAAAAGTTTTATTAGATGGTCTATCTTAAACACAGAGGCTTAGCTAAATAAAGATACATTTATGTGTGTCACACATGCATACACTTTCACTGTCTGTCTTAACACATATGCATTTGTCTCGAGTGAAATTCCCAGGGTTTATTCCAGCCGCGCTGCTTTCTAAGGAATAAACAAGCAGGGAGCCGCGTGTCCCTGCAGCTCTCCATCAGAAGCTGCGCTAATCAGAGCTTTATAGAGCTGTAAAGAGAGCAGACTTTAGGAAGTGGTTTACAAACCAGACTTTTAAAGTTGCAGTCTCTTTCTCTCCTCTCCTTGTGTCACTTAGGCTCTGTTCCAAAATCTTGTGAGCTGCCTACGTAGGCAGCACGTTCCTGACACAAAGGGTGTTTCCAAAAAGAAAGACCTTTTGGCAGAATTGCACGTATCCCAATCCCATAATGCACTGTGATGTGAAATGACAATTACAGTATTTTTACCTTATAAAGCCTGATATGCAGTAGGTCAGAAAATTCACATTTTTGACTGAAACCTCAGTGCATTATTCTTGATAACTATATTTATTTATACCAGACATTTTATAACACACCTCTGCATCACTGTCTGTCTTAACACATATGCATTTGTCTCGAGTGAAATTCCCAGGGTTTATTCCAGCCGCGCTGCTTTCTAAGGAATAAACAAGCAGGGAGCCGCGTGTCCCTGCAGCTCTCCATCAGAAGCTGCGCTAATCAGAGCTTTATAGAGCTGTAAAGAGAGCAGACTTTAGGAAGTGGTTTACAAACCAGACTTTTAAAGTTGCAGTCTCTTTCTCTCCTCTCCTTGTGTCACTTAGGCTCTGTTCCAAAATCTTGTGAGCTGCCTACGTAGGCAGCACGTTCCTGACACAAAGGGTGTTTCCAAAAAGAAAGACCTTCTTTTGGCAGAATTGCACGTATCCCAATCCCATAATGCACTGTGATGTGAAATGACAATTACAGTATTTTTACCCTATAAAGCCTGATATGCAGTAGGTCAGAAAATTCACATTTTTGACTGAAACCTCAGTGCATTATTCTTGATAACTATATTTATTTATACCAGACATTTTATAACACACCTCTGCGTGGCTTGAGCGTCTTTTATCTTATTTTCACAAAGGTTTTACTTTTCTACTGTACAATGATGGTTCTGAATGTGCTGCGAGTCTACTTGGTTTAGTAGGCAATGCAGCATTGATTGAAAGATAAACCGCACATCCTTATTTCACTGTTGTTGTTTGCATTGTGGTTAGGCAGACAGTTTGCTACTCTCATTCAGTTTAACGGCATTAACAACGGGTCAAAGAGGGCAAGCTTTCGACTGAACTGCACACATGCATTTTAAAAATCTTCATCATGCTCTTGCTCCGTCTATGCAATAAATGCACATTTTTGGAGGAGCAGGTTTTTCTAGCATATTTCAGGGTGGCCAAAATTACACTTGTAAATCAATAAGGGCTACAATTAAATATGAGGATACATATTCATGAAGATGCATGTTAAACCCATATTCGCACCCTTATAGCATGCAAACATTTCTGCTCTTTATTATTCATGTGATTCAGACTGAAGCCACCATTCGGGTGTAATAACAGACCTTTGTTTTCAGCTAAAAAAACAAACAAAAAAATACAGAGCTGTTAAACACCATAAACTAAGAATAGGCACTCTAGTCTGCAAAATACTGTTAAGTTTATTTTATCAGCCAAACAGAAAAACTGGTTAATTAATGTCAGATTAATGTCATTCATTCATCATTTCTTTTCTGATCTAATCTGCAATCCTAAACATACTTTAACCTTAATTTCTCTCACTTTTCTCTTAACAGAATGACCGGCCGAGAGTTTTTCACTCGTTTTCCTGCCCTCTATCCCTTCCTCCTCAGTCAGCTACAGGAAGCTGCAGCCTCTGTGAACAGGTGAGAATTTCCCAACAAAAGGCCCCCATAACATCACAGGGACCCCGCAATGTGTGTGCTATTTGCGTCGGATGTTGTTGAAGAGCTGACCGATCCCAGCGTTCGCTAAACGGACCCAGTTCTTCTTCTCACCCTTCTTTAATTTCTCAGAGGCCCTTATTTAAGATCGTTTAAGGCCTCTGTGAACAGGTGAGAATTTCCCAACAAAAGGCCCCCATAACATCACAGGGACCCCGCAATGTGTGTGCGATTTGCGTCGGATGTTGTTGAAGAGCTGACCGATCCCAGCGTTCGCTAAACGGACCCAGTTCTTCTTCTCACCCTTCTTTAATTTCTCAGAGGCCCTTATTTAAGATCGTTTAAATGCCCCATCAAGCCTCTTTAGACCTATTAAGCATTTTGACCGCACTGATGGACAGATTCCTAGCTGAGATGCCTCAGATAAGTAAACCGCTTGTGGGAGTTTCGGCCGTGTTGGATCCAGTCCTCGCTTAACTCTCTCACTCGCTAAGCAGTCTCTTAACTCCCTCAAATAATTTCTCCACAGACTGATGCGCCACTCTTCCAAATAGCATTTGCGTTGTGCAAGAGGCCCTTGAGCCAATATTATCTTAATATGTATCAAATTATTTTGATACGTTTTCAGTCTGGCATTCTCTCCTTTTAGCTAAGAGTGGTCTGACTCTTTCCCACGGCCTAGTCTTTGCATCCTGCTTGCCAAGCTAGGCTCTGCAGCACTCGTATTTTATACCACCTATAAATTATTTAGCATATAAATAAGGGTAGAGAGAAGTGCGAAGAGGTTTGCACCACCCACCTTTACCAAATATGAAAAGAGCATCATGGGATGTCTAGGGGGGAGTTCGCCATTTAGTGTGATTGAGATGTTTTTCCTATTGAAGTTCGATCCAGAATGTTTCTTTTATCTGGAAAGCAGGCTGTAAAAAGCATGTGGGAACGCTAGAATACGGTTCATCGCCCTCCTCGCAATTTGTAAACCGGTTTGCGATATGAAGATTTCACGAGCACGGATGAAATCGTGATGAATGATTTGCCTCAGCGTGAGGGGTTTATAACAATTTTAAACGTTTAACATGGGAAATGAGTGCCGAGAGAGGGTTCGGTTGGACATGCACCAGAGATGAAATGAGATGAAAAGACCGGGGCAAGTGGAGCCAAGACTGAAACTCGCTTTGCTAATCTCACGTTCTCTTCCAGGCTTATCACCTCTTCACCCTCGCTGAACTTTTTCGCTCATTTTAACGTCTTTTTCCATTCCTCAGATTTGTCATATTTCATTGGTTCGTTCTCGCACTTCCCTTCCAGCTTTTTCTTGAATGTGCATGATGTTTAACACTTTAATCTCCCTGGGCTTGGTGATGATCTCAAGTTCTTGGCTGTCCCACACTGTGCCTGACTGAAATCAGACTCTAAACGCATTACCCGGGCCCTGATTAGCAAAATAGCATTTCCTGTGCTCTGGCCCGGGGTCTACAGGCTCATGGGACCCCTTGGTGGTGGGGAGTTTGGCCATGTTTGATGTAATAATGACAAGCGTATCCATAGCTGGCAGCTGTGCCGTGGAAAGCGCATGGCCTTTAGAGAACAGAACAGGTTTTGGCCCTTTCACAGTAATAGAAAGATATGAGTAATTTACATTTTGTGTGTTTTTCTGTCTGTTTTTTTTTTTTTCATGTGTTTGCTCTGGCTTATGTCTTGAGTTTCCACTGGACTGTCAGAGAAACATGTGCAGAAATGTAGTAAAAGCGAAAGGAAGTGAAGGGCCATTGGGTTAGTAATGGTGACCATGTGTACATGTGCTCATCTTGTCATTGAAACTCTTAGTAGCTGTATATGTTTGTAATGTCTGGTTGCTAATTCTGAAACCTCAGCTAAAACGTCAGTTATAATATACAGGTAAGATACATTATGTATGTTAGTAAGTGCAGTTTAGTAAATGCTAGTTTAGTAATTCGAGAAGTCACATACGGGTAAGTTGGTTAGGTTAGTACTGTTGTACGTCAGTAAGTGAAGGGTGTTTAATTATTGAAGAAGTTATGAAATCACATATAGATGAGTTAGATTAGTTCAGTTAGTAACTTATATTTGTATATGGAGAAAGCCATGTTAAGCTATACTAGTTAAATAAGTTAGTTGGAGAAGTTATGAAGTCACATATAGGTAAATGAGGTTAATTCAGTTATTTATGTATGTTAGTATGTGAAGAAAGTTATGCTAGTTAAGTTGGACAAATGAAGAAGTCACACAGGTTTGTTCAGGTAGTTACATTAGTAAGTGGAGGAAGCTATGCTAGTAAAATAAGATAATTTTTAAAGTCACATACAGGTAAGTTAGGTTAATTCGATTAGTTATGTATATTAGTAAGTGATGGAAGTTACGCAAGTTAAGTTAGACAAATGATAAAGTTACACAGGTTAGTTCAGTTAGTAAGTGGATGAAGCTATGCTAGTAAAATAAGTAAGATCATTTATAAAGTCACATTCAGGTAAGTTAGTTGGGTTAGTTAATTTTGGTATATATGTTAGTAAGTGAAAGACGTTATCCCAGTTTAGTAATTAGAGAAGTTATGAAAACACATCTAGATAAGTTGGGTTAGTTCCATTAGTTCCATTGGTATGTAGATGAAGTTATGTTAGCTAACTGTATTATACAAGTTAAGTAAGTCAGTAAGTGATGGAAGTTACGCAAGTTAAGTTAGACAAATGATAAAGTTACACAGGTTAGTTCAGTTAGTAAGTGGATGAAGCTATGCTAGTAAAATAAGTAAGATCATTTATAAAGTCACATTCAGGTAAGTTAGTTGGGTTAGTTAATTTTGGTATATATGTTAGTAAGTGAAAGACGTTATCCCAGTTTAGTAATTAGAGAAGTTATGAAAACACATCTAGATAAGTTGGGTTAGTTCCATTAGTTACATTGGTATGTAGATGAAGTTATGTTAGCTAACTGTATTATACAAGTTAAATAAGTTAAAGACGTTATGACGTCACTAACAGGTGAGTTGGTTAGGTTAGTACTGTTGAATGTCAGTAAGTGAAGGACGTTTAATCATTAAAGAAGTTACAAAATCACATATAGATGAGTTAAATTAGTTCAGTTAGTAACTTATATTTGAATCTGGAGAAAGTTGTGCTTTTAAAGTAAGCTATACTTAAATAAGTCAGTTGGAGAAGTTATGAAGTCACATATAGGTAAGTTAGGTTAATTGAGTTATTTATATATGTTAGTACGTGAAGGAAGGTATGCTAGTTACATTAGAAAAGTTCTGAAGTCACATTCAGGTAAGTTAGGGTAATTGTGTTAGTTCTGTATGTTAGTAAGTGATGGAAGTTACGCAAATTAATTTAGACAAATGATAGTCATGCAGGTTAGTTCAGTTAGTTACATCAGTTAGAGGAGGAAGCTATGCTAGTAAAATAAGTAAGAGAAGTTATAAAGTCATTCAAGTTAGTTGGGTTAGTTAATTTTGTTATATATGTTAGTGAAGAAAGTTTTGCCAATTTAGTAATTAGAGAAGTTATGAAAACACATCTAGACAAGTTAGTTTTGGGTTAGTTACATTAGTATGTAGAGGAAGTTATGTTAGCTAAATGTGTTATACAAGTGAAGTAAGTTAAGAAGTTAAGTCACATACATATGGCTTATTTCTGTTAGTTATGTGTGTTAGTAAGAGAAGGAAGCTATGGTAGTTTAGTAATTAGAGAAGTTAGGAACTCACGTGTAGGTACTGTAAGCCAGGTTAGTTCAGTTAGTTTCTTACGTTAACTCCAACTAGAATAACTTCCTCCACTTACTAGAGACATTTATGGAGCCACATACATGTAAGTTAGTTCAGTTAGTAATATACAGTAGGTTAGTGAGTGAATGAAGCTTTGCTAGTTTAAGGAAGTTATGTTCTGTTAGCAAAGCAAACCGTTTTTTGTGTTATCCATGTTAGTAGCTTAAGTTTTGTTATTTTAGTAGTTCACCTTAGTTGGTTACATTATTACATAAGTTAAGGAAGTTAACTTGTTAGTTAAGGTAGTTACATAAGTCACGTATTTTAGGTAAGGAAATGTAACATATTTCCCTTTCTCTCTTTCAGTGATTCAGGGCAGGTGAAGCTGCATCCCAGTCTTTTCTTGTTGCTGTTGGTTTTGGGTCGTCTCTACCCGTCTCCTATGGATGGTTCATCATCTCCTCTGGGATTAGCTCCCTTTATGCCCTTAATCATCAGGTAGGTATAGACATTTAGATCGCCTTTAAGTGCAGTGCTGACCAAAAGATGAGCTTCACTGAATGTTTTAGCTCTAAAATCATTTAGATTTTATTCAGCTGACTATTTCTCAGCCCTTTAGTCTCACAGGCCACTCCCTTTGCATGTCTTTCTATCCGTCAACTCAGCGCATCCATTCCTGCAATAGATTTTTTCCACTGCCTCCACATTTTTTCCTCTTTTACAATTTGTAATGCTTGAGACATGCAGCTACTGTTGCTGTTCCTGTTTACACATTTTTTTCATTGTTTAGACAGTGGAGAAACAATATTTTTGGAACACATTCTACAAGTACCTGGAGAGGCATCCAAACATAGACATGTGTCTCACACACACACACACACACACAGAGTGAAGGATAGGTCACGGTTGTGATCCCAGAGCCAGGAGTAATCCTTTCCGCTCCCGTTTGTGTGTCACAGAACACCGTGTTCCTCCAGCTGGGGAGCAATAGATCTGTTCGGATGAAAGAAACGATAGCAGGATGGTGTTTGTTTTGGAATCAAAATAAGGGTGGAGAAGTCTTGCTCCCCCTGCTGCTTCTGATACCACAGCTCCTGACTTTGCATGCTACACTCATGACTGACACTAGTGCTGTGTTCAAGATATCGATACGACGATGTATCGTCACAGAGATTTGACGATACGAGTATCGATACAGCTGGCCCTGTATCGATACCGTGGCACGTGTGCAGCAGTGGACCACGCTTAATTTTACAACGTTTAAAATTTAGTAGAAAAGTGCGAGGTTTCTAAAAAAGAATGAATAGAGCATCTGTTAATAATCTGGCCACAGACTAACACAACTGGGTTGCCTGATATAAAGAGACGTAATCCCCAAAACAGAGCTTTACACTTGCGCAATACTAAAATATCTGCTAAACGTGCTACTTATCTTTGTCAACCTGGCAACCATGTGTACGCGCGGTCTCTCTCCACTGTGGATAAACGTGCTTGCTTTCTGAAAACAGCGGTTAGCTTGCAGTTTAGCTATCTCCACTTCAAGTTTTTTCTCAGAAAAGTGTGATTCATCGGCTGTTCATTTACGACAAAACCAAACGCAAGATTAAAAAAAAGCCACTGCTTTACTGAAAAATTACACTGCATTTTTAAGGGCCTCTTTTTGCGTTTATGATGGTCTGGATTTTTGTTGTTGTTGTTGTTCTACACACCTCGTTTCAGACTTTTTTGAAGGTGCAATGAGTTTTTGGTTTCTTTTCTAAAAAGTAGGCAGTTTGTTTCTCTCACTTTCCTTCCAAGATGGCCGACGAGTCAAAAAGATTGTAATTTATAAATAGTTGCAATTCCTTCAATAACAGGATTTGTTTATAAAATAGTTCATAGACAGTCATAAAAATGGACGTTGTACCTAATTTGTGTATTTTTAAGAAAATGTGAGTATTTTGCTGTTAGCTTAGCAACATGCTAATGCGATACTCTCTTTAAAACAATTGTGATTCAAGTCCCATGGGTTACTGCCTATGTAGTGTGTTCCAGTTAGGATGCCTTATAGTAGATAGTAGACAGCAAGGCTACTGTGGAATGGATGTTTTTTTGTTTTTTTTTAAATAAGAGCATGACCTTTTACATAGACTAGATCCATTCCGAATCTATTAATAAAAATGATGCTACATAAATGGGTCGTTCATAAATGGTCCTGCATGAGCACATTAACTTGTGGTCACCACGTTTACAAATCAACACCTGCTTAATGTTCAACAGCTTGTTCTTACTCTAATTCACATGCAAAGTGTTTACCGTATCAAAACACAGAGGGGTCTTTCAGTACTTCCTGTCAAAAATGTTGACCATTAAGTGTGAATTCATGATTATCCTCGCCATCTGCCGTTTAGATTGATGTGATAGGAAAGTTGTTGTAAGCTTAGTCTTGATTTGCACTGTTATGAAGAAGAACATCTAGTGGAAGAGAACTTCTGTTGAAACTGATGGTCCTGATAGTGACCCACTTCAGAGCAGAACGGTGAGCTCAGCACGTTAGATAACACTCACATGAGCATGTTGAGTACAGATGTGTGAATGTGCACAACTGTTGCTGTCTTTCGCTTTGGTGACCAAAAGCCTTGGACTCTCAGCAGTTTCCCTTCCGTGACATTATTTTCACTAATGTTTTATGCCAGGAATGTTCTATCCGTGTGCTCTCGCTCACACACACTCCGAGGATGGTGTTTGGGCTTCTGCAATAACTGTCTTTAGCATTCTTTTTCTTTTAGCACGGAGTGTGTGTGTGTGTGTGTTTAGTCATCTGTATTTTTGTGGGTGTATTTGAACTAGTGAGAAAGTATGTGTGTTAGTTAAAACTTGTTTGGTTTTTGTGGCTTGTGTGTGAATTAAGCTGTTGTGGCCTGTTTTCTACATGGAAAATATTAGAGCTGTTATTAAATTCTTGGTTTAATGAGTAGTGATTTTAAAGTGATCTTTATTCCTTGATAAGGAATCAAAATAATAAGTATAATTAATTGACATAGATGATGTATATATGGATGGATATATGCATAAAAAAATGGTTTTATTGTATATACCTTTGTAAGAGCTTCCTTTCTATAAATAAGTAAAAATTTCCTCCAGATTTTATGGACTGTTAATATAATTTATGATATTTTACAAATATTTCTTCAGGTCACTGACATGTAAGAGTATCAATAAACAAAAGCAAATCTTAAATGTGTAGTTTCATATGGTTAAAAAAAAATTAATGCCATTTTCAACCAAAATTTTATTTCATGTATGTAGTGTAAAAATGTAATGTGGTGTAACCTTCAGATAAAAAAAGGTAATAACATTTTTTTATTTTAATTTAAGTTATGTTTTCCTTAGTTTTCAAAGTAAAATCAATTTTACAAATCTTGAATTGTTAATTCATAGATATCATTAATCACATGACTGTTGATTGTACCACATGACCTTGACTAAATATTTTTAAAATGATATTTAACTGCTGTATCAGTTTTGATAATGATAAAAGATTTAACTAAACAGTTTTTTTCAAGAATTGTACAATTTTAATACGATTTTATGATATCAGGACACTTGCAACACCCAGATATTTATGACCTTATGGCTTTAACACTGTTAAACATATATTTAATTGCATTTTGAAAGCCCTGGATCATTGTTTGGGTGTCAGGGCCTGTATAGTATCATAATTGTGTTATGAGCCCATGTGTGTGCTACAGACATCTGGAGCAGAGCAGAGGTGTGGAGGGGCTGGAGAAAAGAGTCAAGGCCTCGGGTCTGGAACACAGATAACACAGAACAGAGAGGAACGGATCAAACTCACGACTCTAATGCACTCTGAGTGATCAATGCCACCATAAAAAACCGACTCAAACCACATGGCCACATATCAGCAAATGTCTCAGCCCTTCTGAATCAAACGCAAGACCGCCTGATCATAATCCCCCTCTTCAGTTAAACCATGTCACATTATGGATGGATTTTCCTAATAGTCAAGGAGTGACAGGAGAGTCAGACCTTCAGATTAATAGAAGGATCCAAGTCAATAGAGTTCAGCCTTTCTCGGTACAGGGGCGCAAGGGTTAAGAGATTGGAGGATTGGGGTCTGCCTGGTTCTTGTCAGTGGAGGTATGCAGGCCCATTCACCCAAATGAAGCCCACATGTAGAAGATGTTTAAATATAGCTTGGTTTTGGTTTCCACTGCCCCCTCCTTTCCCTTAGGCGTGTATTTGTGAGTGTCTGGGTGTCCGGTGTTGATCAGGCCTCTCTTTTACAACAACACAAGTTCTCAGCAAAGCACTCGAGGAATCTGAGTTGTTAATTATTGTGCTGGTTGACATACGAGACAACCCATGATTAGTTACCTGAGCAGACTGTGATTTCATTCCACAGTCAGTGTTGTATAATTCTTCTTGCAGAGTTGTTTTCATTAGATTAGGCCCACCGTGTTGTCTTCATAGTTATAAATCCTAGAGATCTGATCGATTTGCTGCTCAAACTGTGATTTTTGTATTGTGTGCCTAAGCCTTCAAAGCCTCGTCTTCGTGTCGGAGTAGATCTGTTAAGCTCCACTCTGTGAAATATTTGAGAAATGAGGCTTTGTTGGGCTTTTCAAGCTCTTTTCTGTTATCCAGACTGTGAGAAAACATGGGTGCATTTAATTCGGCTGAATCTTGCACTCGTGAAAATCCATTTGTAATCATTATAACACGCTAAGCAAACATGGGTTTACACTGTGTGCATGAGAGCCGTGACAGGAAACCCTGCTGCTAAAACCAGGTTATGACAGATTTAGGTGGTCAAGATGGTGTGGTCAAGATGGTAACATGATGGTGTGTTTTTTTTAGGGGGGGGTGGGTTGTCTAAGGTGCACAAGCTCTGATTAACATGGCTGATGAACCATCTGTAGAAACCATTTAAAAGCCAGCAACACACTAAAGTCATCATAAAATAGCATTTTCAGTCCGATTTAGTTCACTAATGTGACATTTTCAAGTAAAACTGCATGTTCAGTGAGGAAAAGGGCTGGACTAATTTTTTTTTTTCCCCACCAGTAACATTTTTCAAAGATTGTGTAAAGGAGAACCATCAGTGATTTTGCATAGTGCAGTGATTTTGCATAGTGCATAATGATAAATCCATTAAAAAAAGAAAAAGGGGTCTAGCTAACATTATTTTTGCCACTTGGCATAGATCAACTGAAAAGTGTGTTATTTTAGTATTATTTATATATCCTTATTAATGTTTACATTTTTTTTTTATGCATTTTATTTTTTTACTAATTTTATATATTTCTAATTTAGGTTTAATATTTTTTTTAATTTCAGTTTTAGTAATTATTAGTACTTCACCTGAAACTTTATTTATTTATTTTTTCCCCCAGTATTATTTCATTTGCCAAAAATATATTTTTTAATAGCTTTGGTTTTAGTTTCTCCAAACTTTTAGGCCAGATAAACATGTTCAGTGAGGGAAAACTTGATTTTTATCCACAAGGAATTGATTGGGTTGTGAAAAGTAGGCATTGCATATCAAATTGTAGTTGAATTTGAGTGGATGTTTGTAATGGATTGAAGAAAGGATGGAATTTTCTAACAAGAATCCATAATTTTTTGAACTACTTCCTTCTGTTAACCAAGTTGGCGGCTAACGCTTCTTTTTGCCCTCCTTTCAAATCTTTTTATTGACTTTACATAGCATATAGTAATAAATCCATTTTGAAAACAAGACAAGTGTGTCTAGTAGGGTTGTGACGGTGAGGAAATTTTCCCACCGGTTAATTGACGCGTGACAACACCGGTAATACCGGTATCACCGTTGGGGTGGGGGGGTGGCGGGGGAGGGGTGGTGTTAGAGTGGTGTTAGTTCGTTCGAGTTTCCCTCTTGTTCGCTTTCAAATGGCTTGTAAAAGTGCCGTGCACATTTTACTTTCACTTTCAAATTAGCGGCAATTCAGCGTTGATTCAATTCAAGCAACAACAACGTCAAACTCATAGAACTTTTATTAACAAAACGAATAAAAACACACCATATATGCCTAAAAAAAATAGCAAATTACTTGGGCTACACAATCAGCAAACACTGTGGAACCAAATAAATAAGAAACGAATGTTTAAAAAAAACTTCCAGTCATTAGGCTTTTCAAAATCTAAAATATTGCCAAACAGGCGCCTTTGCATTTCCTTTCTAAACAATCTTCTGCCATCGTCTTGTCTTTCTCACTTCACTCTTGTCAGTCAGCTCGACTCACTCTCCTCACGTGATAAATAAAATCTGACTCATGCCCCGTGGTGCACAGTTCGGCATGCTGCATTGAGCGTTTAGTTTTTAAAAGTGTCTGTCCTCTAACTGAACTAGGCTAAATGATTTTTGTTACTATAAGAAAATCAAAACGACGGTGGGGGGCGGTGCCGCGGTAGGCAAATGACGTAACCGGTGTTGCGGCTTAACACCGGTATAACCGAAAACACCGTCTATCACAGCAAGCCTAGTGTCTAGCTAGCATGACGGTAATCTTGTTTCCATGCTGTAGCTGGCATGTCTGGTCTTGAGGAAATGCCAAAAAAGGGTTGGGGTCTCCATCGGTGTTGAGGGCTTACTTTAAGTGTGTCAAATACCCTTGACCAAAAGTCTGTCAGCCACAGGCATGTCCAGAACATATGTAAGTGGTTGGTTTGAAATTGCTTATAGTAGATTATACCTGGTACATGAGGAGTTTACCAGATCCAGAATGTCACACCACTGGTCATCCAAGATGGAAATTCCTAGGTCATGTTCCCAAGTAGGACATGGTGAATCTCCATTTAAGGTTCTAATTAGGTTATAAATAAATACGTTTTTTTTTGTGCTGTTGAGGTGACTGTGAATTGTATTTACAGGGCTGAAAAAAAAAACATTGGTTCAGCCAATGTCGAGTTGTTTGTGAGGCTCGAACAAACTAAGCACTGTTTTGGATAGCGTCACAGAGCCACAATGTTTACAGTTTAAGGGGGAATCAACCTACAAATGGCATAATCAAAGTTGGTTGGCATATGATTCACAGGAAATGAATCACTATTTATAAAGTCAACACTTTCCACACTAGAACAATGTACTAGTGATTGTGTTAGTAATGATAAAGTTGGTAATAGCCCTCAGCCTCGGTTTTATTTTTCGAATTCAAATTTGATCAATCAGTCAATCAACAAATAAATGTTATGTGCCGTCTTAAAGAAAAACAAATTATAGGTGAATATTTAGTAAGACTAGTCACAGATGCCACCTGGTCAGTCTCTCTCAGAGAAGATGTATCTTCTCACAGGACCTCAAGTAGGTTGCAAGAAGAAACTGATGGATGAGGCCTCACTATTAATTCCAGCAGATTGATAATTTGGATGGTATTGTTTCAAGTGTAAGACACGAGCTTAGCATTTCTATCAGTCAAAGAAGCTCAGTGTGTTTCCAGTGCAAGCATGCGTTTATCAGCATTGGGTTCCTAGAAGCATTTTTGATGCATTTAAAAATCAATGTCTTAATGAGTATTTGGCTGCTGGTTAACATTAATTATATGAAATAAAGCAGTGTTATTTTAGTTTTCTTAGTTTATTTTAGATCTTAATCTTACTATCTTACTATTTTAATATAGCCATTATTTTTATATTTTCAGTTTAAGTTTTAATTTTAGTCATTTTGTTATGTGCTTTTGTCAGTTTTATTAGGTTTAGTATTATTATTTAAATATTTTGGGTCACACTTTAGTTTGGTGACCAACTCTCATTAATTAACTATGACTTTTGCCTATTAATGCTTAATTATAGCTAGTTGTTAAATGAAGGTATGGGGTAGGATTAGGCATCTAAAATTAATGTATGCTTTATCAGTACTAATAAACAGCCAACATGCTAGGAAATGTATTTTTATTTATTTAATTTTATGGTAATTTTTGTAACTGAAATAAGTTTTCAAATTTTGGTCTATCATCTGATATTAATATTTTATTTTATTCAATTACTGAAAACTATTTTGTTAACACTATGCATTATAAATGGTTATTACAGGCTATAATGCATTATAGTTATTCATAATGTGCTTTGCAATACATTATATCTTGTCGTAAATAATTATAACCCAAATTAAAATTAATTTATAATGAATTAACTGTGGTTACAATGCATTAAAATGCATTACAAGGCATAATTCATGCATTAAAACTACTTTTATAATGCATTATACATGCAGGCTTTAAATAAAGTGTTTCTACAATTTTTAATGGTTTTAGTTTCTGAACATTCTGAACGCCACCCCTTTTTTTTTTTTACAATCAAATTTCCTGTCCTACATTTTTTATTTTCAATATACCATTTCAGAATTAATGTCACATTAATGTCACTACTTCTGTTACGTCACAATTTTGAAGAAAATGTTGTGATCTTTTGATTTCATGTGGTGGACTTCAAACTTGTTTTAGGCAGATAGTCCAGCAACGTGCAGGTCATAAAAAAAATCAAGTGTGTTTATACACTCGTGTGCTTTCTGGAGCGTGTGATGGAACTGCATGTACTCGTTCTCATTTCATTTCTCCAGTGCACCTCAAGAGCCAGACGAACTCAAATAAACAAGATGTGTTATGGCGCTCTTGCCAGGTGCTGTCCAACACAGTCTCGGCCTGTTGTTTTCGAGCCAGACTAAGATTAGGTTTGTTTGGTGCTTGCAGACTGCCGAGTCATACTCGGGGAAACTGTACCACCATGCCTAATAAGAGCCAGATGGCCTTTGAGCTGTAATGGCGGGTCGAGACTGAGAAAGCCCCCTGGAGATGACTCGCCTCAGACTGCTATGTTTCTAAAATTACACCCTTCCAAACTGTCATTTCCTCTCAAAAGACATTTAATGGGACAAATTAGCACTGATAGTTAACATATGAGGCCAGAAAGGGGGAACAGTAGACTTCGGCGGTCATTAGATCGAAATATGTGTTTCTTCCGATGTTTATGCATTTACTTTATTTACATTAAAGGAGTAGTTCACCAAATCTGTATGACCTTAATTCCGTGACGCAAAAAGAGAAGATTTTAATATTGCGCTGGTCACAGGGTCTGTGCAGGTCGAAGTCAAATTTAAGACCATAATAACGGTCTCAAATATCTTGACAAATGTCTTTATTATGATTTTAAGAGATCTTAAATTTGCAGACAGAAAAGCAATGATCGCAATACAGCCAAATTTGATTATTACCATTAAAAGGCGAAGATTTCAATAAATGCATGTGAGCATTGCACGTTAAAAGTCAAAACTATTGTGCTGCAATTAATTATGACATTGCTTATTACTTAGTTGTTTTTATATTTTAATATGTTGTAGTTGGTTGTAAAAGTGCAATTTATTTTTATCTCCCTTATCTTTTGAATGAATCTCTGGAAGTAGTTAAGCAAAGACACTTTCAAAATAAGAGTCCTAGTGTTGTGTTTCAGACTTGTTTGTAATTCCCACATTATGCATAAAATCTTCTTTTTTTTTTCCTGGATATTATTTGTATTTTTGTTACACAGTAACACAATTTAACACATTCAATATATACAGATTTAACTAGTGTTTGCATTATCATTCTATCATCAAAATCCAGTATAAATTGAATGTATGTCTAGTTCCAGTTTCAATACATGTGTACCTGGAAAGTATCATAAACGTGATGCATACAACTTGTACACTATGTTCTAAGTCTTTTGAAGTCTCAAAAGTCAATATTTCCTGTAAATCTTGACATCCACCAGATCTCCTTGGCATTTCAAGAGTTGGAAGTATGTGATGTCTGATTCCTGAACAAATCATTATTTTCAGTCAGAACTTTACAGTGACAATCTAGTACACAAAACATGATTAATTTAGATGATTCATTCTCAAATTTGATTGATCCAGTTTGATTTCCCAATGCTCTGGTAGCACTGACAGCTCACTGTATTGGAAGATCTTAACGATTTGGAATGACATCGGTTTGAGGTAATGATTTTTTGGGTGAACTAGTACTTTACTGTGTAAAGGAAAAGGTGAACACAAAAGGTTAGGCTGGTTTTGTGTGTGCCGTGTATTTGCAGCCACAAACAGCTCTGCATCATGTGACTGGTCGCGTCTGTGGACTGTTGTCATGCTGCGACTGCTGAAGGCAACATGTATGCCATGTGGGTTAATGTGGATGTCTGTATGTTGGAGGAGTTTAACTCAGCAGGTGAAGGTTCACATGTCTGGCAAACTGTTATTGGCGTCTCCTGCTTTCTTTCTTTTCCATTTAGAGAGTACAGTCTGTACAGCACATATACCAGTGGTTGGTGACCGTTTACTTGTGTATGACATGTCTCACCTTCTCTTTCTATATTATCATGTCCCTCTTGCTAACCAGTGCACTAAATGCCCATTTGTGGCTGTTTGTGTAATGTCATGGCCTAAAATTAAAGTGATGAATGATTCAGAGAGAATTCGGCATGTTACTTAAGGGATATTTCACCCATAAAGGAATTTTCTGTTATTTTCTTGTCGTTCCAAATCTGTATGTTTTTTTCTTTCTTTCTGTGGAACATAAAAGAAGATATTTGACAAAAAAGGTGTCCATTGCAAAAGAAATTAATGTGCATATTGTTTGTTCCCAACAAATATCTTTGTTTCACAGAAGAAATAAAGTCATTCAGGTTTGCAGTGAACTGTGGGTAAAAAATGATTACAGAACTTTAAATTTTGGGTGAACTATCCCATTACCCCTGTTGAGGTGAAATGGCACAGGTGTTTGTACTATGTAATTTTAATAACCCTTAATATTAACCCTGCCTACCATGACCTATCACTGGCCCTTTGGCGGGACAGTGGGACACATCATTCCCCCCCCCTCCCACATGACTTAATTTGGTCACCATCACTTTCTAAAATATATATTAATTATGAATCTCCAGTTGTCGGAATTTGTTGTTAGATGCACACTTTGGCATTTTGAGGTCTGGCCACAACCCAAATTCTGTGCTTGGTTATTAAAGGTGCAATAGAATGGAAAATTGTATTTACCGTAACCCTTAATATTAACCCTGCCTACCATGACCTATCACTGGCCCTTTGGCGGGACAGTGTTGTTAGATGCACACTTTGGCATTTTGAGGTCTGGCCACAACCCAAATTCTGTGCTTGGTTATTAAAGGTGCAATAGAATGGAAAATTGTATTTACCTTTGCATAGTTGAATAATAACAGTTCTGTACATGGAAATGACATACCGTGAGCCTCAAACACCGTTGTTTCCTCCTCCTTATGTAAATCTCGTGCATGCAAAAGACCACTGAAAAATAGGCGAATCAGAACATAACACCGACTGTGACGTTACAGTCGGGATCACTAATAGTTACGCCCCCAACATTTGCATATACCCGCCCATGTTCTATGCCAGCCGAACCTGCACAGCCGAATCATCAGAAGTTCGGCATGTATTGTGAAGAAACAAGCGAGGATAATAGCGAAAATGGCAGTTCATGGAAATAAATGTTATGTTCCAGGCTGTGCAGGGGATGTGATGTGCAGGGATGGGTTGGTATCTGTATTCAGAAAGGCACGGAAAACAAATAACGTGCATTCTAATAAAATAGCGCGAGCTACTAAAGGGACATGGTTAGCTGCTTGCTAGCGGTAGCCTGTTACATTACAGTACATAAGATTTCACTTACCACATACACCGAGTAAGGAGAGATGACTGAGGATGATGGCGAATGATTTACAGATCCTGAGCACCACTGACAAGCATCTGATCTTGTAAAAAGTGTGGGAAGTACTGCCGCTGTAGTTTACACAGCACGTGCGATCGCAAATCTCGAAAGTGAAAGTAAAAAGCATTGTGCATTCGAAAGCAGTTTCAATGCCCGCATATTAATAGTGGCTCCCTGATGCCCGCATTTTATATACAGTATAATTACCCAACGATATAACCGCGAGAGAAAGTATTGAAATATATATTTTCCCTGTGTTTCCTTCCTGCTGTGTGAGCTACTGAAATGAGCCGCACTGTGAAACAGCCAATCTGAGCAGAGCTCAACATTATTATTCATGACCCTTCCAAATAAGGTAAAAACAGACCATTTCATTCTAGGGACAAATCCTAGGGTTGTAAATGGACATGTAAAACCATTTCTGGAGATTTTTTTGCCCTTACCTAAGCCACATACCGTCTATGTAGATATCAGAGAACAATTTAAAATGTTGTATCAATGCATTCTATGGCACCTTTAAAAAAAAAAAAGAAAAGTCTGTCAGGTGTTATGTAGATGTCATTACAAAACAGACATTATGTAAGTATCTTTATCTTAATTTAAACATTGAGCCTGTCCTAATACCCACTCCTGCAGTCTTGGCTGCTTGAGAGCACTTGGTCGCAACAGGAAGCTTGCACGCTGTCTTGCACGGCATTCCCAGGACCAAAAAGCACCAAGTCCTTAAAGGGATAGTTCACCCAAAAATGAAAATTTGTTGTTAATTTACCCACCCTAGGTGAGTTTTTACTTCAGGACAGTAAAGCAGCTTTTTTGCTGAAACCGTGGTCCTTGGTGATTCATAAAAATTCAGCGGCTACCAGCACTTGAGAGTCTGAAAAGCATATACAGGCAACACAAAACTAATACCCGTGGCTCCTGATGATGTATTGAGGTCTTATGAAGCGAAATGATCTGTCTGTGCAAGAAACTGAACATTTATTTAAAATATTATTACCTGTAATCAATTGACGATCTCTAATACCGTTTTCGAAGCAGTATTGAGACTAAACGTATCCCATCATTCATCACGTTAAGGAACTCACATTCCCAAAAATTGTGGGAATTCGAGGACAACATTCAGGTGTAAGTTAAGCTATTATATATAATTTGATAGTAAAACACAAAGTGTTGGTGTAGAAAGAGGTGCTTGACTATTCAAGCTCCAGTCCTAAACACTGACTATGTGAATGTTGTCAATAGAAGTGCATGATATCCCATAGTCAATGTTGTACATTGTTTCTTTCCCAGAAACAGTAGTTTCATGTAACTTAATGTTTAATTTATGACATGGGCTTAATTCGCCTCCGCAGAAGTTGTTATTGTACAGATTAACATGCCCCCTTTAGAATCCATATGATATTCATAGTTTGAGGTCAGCAGATCTCTGATCTCTAACTGCGGTTAGGTCTGGTAAAGAATGTGAATGTTAACACGAACTCATACCTCCATGCTCGCTTCCATCTGCTGTCAGCAGATCCCAATCACAGCTTTGCAAGTCTAGCTATGGTTTATTTTTTGTTTCTATCTGTTCATCTGTCAAACTTCCATTCATTTATCTACAAACATGATGGCTACATCGTTTTTCTTTTTCTTTTTTCCAATCCCCTTCTTTTTGATGGATGGATATTCCCTATTTCATGTCTCTGGAGTTGTTATTGTACAGATTAACATGCCCCCTTTAGAATCCATATGATATTCATAGTTTGAGGTCAGCAGATCTCTGATCTCTAACTGCGGTTAGGTCTGGTAAAGAATGTGAATGTTAACACAAACTCATACCTCCATGCTCGCTTCCATCTGCTGTCAGCAGATCCCAATCACAGCTTTGCAAGTCTAGCTATGGTTTATTTTTTGTTTCTATCTGTTCATCTGTCAAACTTCCATTCATTTATCTACAAACATGATGGCTACATCGTTTTTCTTTTTCTTTTTTCCAATTCCCTTCTTTTTGATGGATGGATATTCCCTATTTCATGTCTCTGGAGCTTCTTGGGGGAGTTTCCAGAACTTTGGAGAGGCTTCTTTAATTTAGTGCTTGTAAAGCAGTCGTCTAAGTCATCAGGGGGCTGCTCTGAAAATGAAATCACCAAGACCCCGTCCCTGAACCTACTACCAGTCCAAAAGAGTTCAGTGAACCTTCCAGGAATCTATAAAATAATGTTTTACATAAAATATAAATATATGTACATAAAATATAGTACCGGGAAAAGTTTGAAGGCACTTAAATGAATTTGTGTTTCTCATTATATAAGGCATTATCTAAAGGCTTCTGTTGCAATGTTTGATATTAATTTTGTAGGCAGCTATAAATTTGCCTGTGTATCAATTTCTTTCCAAAACAAAATACAAGCTACACAAAATCGCGTTCAAAGTCGCAGGCGATTCATTGCCGATTATGAACGCGATTTTGCGTAGCTTGTCAGTGAACTACAGCCCTGTGTAGTAAATGCCGCTTCATCTGAAAGCACGTGCTGGAGATTTACTACTAATCACAGAAGCAGCTTTACTGACGAGATCACATTAGATTTTTTTGCACAGCCCTCTTTCACAGTATTTCTGTTTTTACTGTATAAAGTTTTTACTGTTTACAGTACGTGAACTCGTGTTTTTTTAAAGGGAATGTTCACCCAAAAATTAAAAATTCTGTCATTAATTACTCACCCTCATGTCGTTCCAAACCCGTAAGACCTTTGTTTATCTTTGAAACACAAATTAAGATATGTTTAATGAAATCTGAGAGCTCTCTGACCCTGCATAGATGTCAATGCAACTGAAATGAAACGTAGTAAGGACATCGGTAAAACAGTCCATGTGACATCAGTGGTTCAACCGTAATTTTACAAAGCAGCGAGATAACTTTTTGTGCAAAGAAAACAAAAATAACAACTTAATTCCACAATTCTTCTCCTCTAAATCACGTCTTCTGCCATTATCAAGAGTACCTGTGCCCGTTAAAACACATGCGTGTGATGCTGCTTATGTAGAACATGCATGTGCTAAGCCTTGTTTACGTGCAAAGGAATGTACGCACATGCGTCGTGATGCTCTCTAAAATGGCTAGGGTGACGTGAATGAGAAGAATTATTTATTTTTATTTGTTGTTTTTTTTGCACACAAAGTATTATTGCTGCTTTGCAAAATTACAGTTACAACCACTGATGTCACATGGACTATTTTAACGATGTCCTTACTACGTTTCTGGGCCTGTGAACATTTCAGTTGCATTGCTGTCTATGCAGTGTCAGAAAACCGTAATTTTACAAAGCAGCGAGATAACTTTTTGTGCAAAGAAAACAAAAATAACAACTTAATTCCACAATTCTTCTCCTCTAAATCACGTCTTCTGCCATTATCAAGAGTACCTGTGCCCGTTAAAACACATGCGTGTGATGCTGCTTATGTAGAACATGCATGTGCTAAGCCTTGTTTACGTGCAAAGGAATGTACCCACATGCGTTGTGATGCTCTCAAAAATGGCTAGGGTGACGTGAATGAGAAGAATTATTTATTTTTATTTGTTGGTTTTTTTGCACACAAAGTATTCTTGCTGCTTTGCAAAATTACAGTTGAACCACTGATGTCACATGGACTATTTTAACGATGTCCTTACTACGTTTCTGGGCCTGTGAACATTTCAGTTGCATTGCTGTCTATGCAGTGTCAGAAAGCTCTCGGATTTCATCAAAAATATCTTAATTTGTGTTCCGAAGATGAACAGAGATCTTACGGGTTTGGAACAACATGAGGGTGAGTAGTTAATGACAGAATTTTCATTTTTGGGTGAACTAACCTTTTAAAAGTATTCCAGGATGCACCTCATGAAGTTGGTTCAATGTGCACAGTTATAATCTCAAGAAGAGTGTTTAATTCCAGAAATACTTCTCAGTCCTTCACCAGAACCCCCTCAGAACCATGTAGTTACTCTGAGTTGAAGAGATCATGAAGTGGCTGAAATATAATTGTGAACCGGTTGTCTTGTAGGTGTGGTCGCTCTGCAGTGTACCGCACGCGTGAAATGGCCGCGAGAGCCCTGGTTCCTTTTGTCCTGGTGACCCAAGTTCCATCCACCATCCAGACTCTCCTGGAGGAGCTGCCTCAAGAATCTGGACCAGGACTCCAACAAAACCACATCCATGGCACACTGCTTCAGGTGTGTGAATCCCCCCTAGTCACATGCTCTCTACAGCCATCCATTAACTTAACGTGTTACATGACATATAAGGTGTGTACAACAGTGTAACGTATTTGGAGAAGCCTTTAAATGTGTTATTATATTGTGCTATTCTCTGAAAGAAGCTGATACCTGAAGAATCATTCCTGTTTGAAAAAAATTAGAAGTGTTGATGTGTTTAGTCAGAAACATGCAGGGTATGATTATGTATCACAGGTACACTAAGCAAATGATTGGGACAAGCAGATGGAACTAAATTAAGGAATGTGACACGCACACATAATTGTACTCCAAAGGGAAATTCAAGTGCTCAACAAGCATCAGTATAAAACCTAGAGGCTTAGATAAATGTAGATAGCGACAGAGAGATGTTGTAATTTTGACACTGAAGCAGGTTTCTGGACATGAAACTGGAATAGTTTGCTAGCATGTGTGTGTGTGAGACGGACATAACTGTAAAGTGCTGGGATGAAGATGTGCTCTGTAAGGAAAGAGCTGGATTTGGTGTTCTTTCCTCTCATGGCAGTCATATATCTGCTCAAAGCTCCTGCAGATGTGGAGGGAATTAGACTGCGGTGGGGAATCGCTGAGATCTGCGTGAGGGATGTTGTGTGGGTGGTGCTCTGGTGACAGATAACTGTCTTATGCAGCATTTTATTTAGAAACGAGAGAAATTCTTCAAGTCTTTGTGAAATACCTGTCACCTGATGCTTCAGTTTGTTCTTAAGCTACAAAGATCAATATTTTCTTATTTGATATGTTTATTTTTATGCATAAAATTTATTTTCTATTTTGTATACATATATACACATTACCATTCATAAGTACCACCAAATCAGCATATTAGAAAGATATCTAAAGGTTCATGTGACACTGAAGACTGGAGTAATGCCTGCTGAGAAATCAGCTTTGCATCACAGGATTAAATTACATTTTAAAACATATTCACATAGAACCGCATATATCAAAATTAAATGACTAAATAAGAGAATTACATGAGAGAGACTACAAAAGAAAAGGGAAATCGAGAGTGAAAGGTCTCTTATTTTCCTGTTTGACTGTGTTTTTCGATTTGCTGTGTCACACTTTGAATATGGAAATTATGGATGCTTGTGTGTACAACCAGATTAGGAACAGATAACAGACTTATGATACATAATCTTGTCTGTGAGTGTGTGGGGAGCTGATGGTGTGAAGTATGTTCAGATCAGCTGGAGATAACGTCGTGATGCTTTCAGTGGAGAACTGCCCTCATGCTGCTATCTGATGCGAATACCCGAGTTGCATGCAGGAGTGGGGTACGTGTGGATCGCAGCATCAGCTAAGAGATAGATAAAGATGGCACTGCCAATGCATGGCTTTGTTTTTACATCTGTGTTCCTAAATTCTTAAAGAGACAGTTCCACCACAAAGGAAAATTCCGTCATTATTTACTAACCCTTATGTCGTTTCAAACCCATAAGTAGGGCTGCAACTAATGATTATTTTGATAATCGATTAGTTGGTCGATTATTTTTTCGATTAATCGGATTTTAAAATAAAAACTATTTTCTTTTATTTTTTTATTGACAAAAAACACTATTTCACATTCTGCCCAATGTCATTCAAACAAACATGCCAACTGAATGCTATGAAAACATACAGTGCTTAACAATTTATTAGACCACCTGCCATAATAAAGAGAAAACACATTTTAGGAATCTGTCAAAAAATTGTTTAAATCAAAAAAATGTATTGTCTTTTATTGGGCAAATAAACTTAAACAACTAAATAGTGTTTATTCACATAAAAAAGGCCCCCTATGCCCTTCATAACAACTTGCATTCTTGCTGGCATTGTTTATGTACTTTTTGACTAATTGGGTATCTGAAAAAAAAACACTATAAAGTTCTCTGCCTTTCTTTCATAGATAACAGCAATAATTATATTATAGCATTAGCCTGTTACTAAAGAGCTTACACATATTGGAGGACTAACCAATACAGAAAGCTAAAAAATGACCAGTACTGTTAGTTTAGAGCAGCAGTGGCACAAACCATAATTTGTTAAAAACCTTACATACATTTTGTTTTAATAAATTTAAGCATTGTATATAGTTATATATGTATATAGTTATATATGTATATAGTTTAAATCTCTGCATTAAAAATTAAAATGATGATAAAGACAAATAAAATCACAAACTCCGTTGTAACCAATAGGTAAGAGTAATGTTCTGCAGGAACACACGTTCACTTTGACCACAGTCACGTCTTCCTGTCATTTCTTTATCCTGTTAAAGGTAGTTATGAAGCGTCTGATATTTATATTCAGACAATTACACGCTGTCATCCCCTTACAGTTCCTACTCTCATAAAATACTCACAATGCATGTTGGCCTTTAAACCTCAATTTAACTTTCAACAATAGATATTTCAGCACAATAAATGTTTTTGCACTGATTATTAATTAAGTCTCTTTTCCGTCTGTCTGACGCACGTGCACGTGCCTGCCGCTCTTTCAGTAAAGATTAAAACTTAATACAGACTGTCAGGGTGGACCTTTATGCAAAAATGGAAATGTTCGCGTGAATTTGTGACATTTATACATAAGGATATGACCGTAAACTGAAAGTTTTTGCACTGAGGACGCACACGCATCATCTGCCAAAGTGCCAGGGCAAGCCATTACGCTAATGCATTAGCTGAAAGCATATGATGCTGCTAAAAAGAACATTATTTTGTGTATTTGGTGTAATGAAATGTGTTAATGCGGTTTAAGGTTAAAAAACACATTATTTTCCACATACTGTACATTATTGTTTCTCCTCTATGCCCCGCCTTTCTGAAATGCGTCGATTTTTACAAAGCTCATCGGTCTGAAAAGCGAGGTGTGCTCTGATTGGCCAGCTATCCAGTGCGTTGTGATTGGCCGAATACCTCAAGCGTGTGACGTAAATGTTACGCCCCTCACCATATTATGATGATGCCCTGTCCGGCCGGAGCGATGAGACAAAAACATTAAAACCCATTATAAACGAGGCATTTGTTGCGTCCAGTGGGGACATAATTACAGATTATAATGATTTATACTGTCTTTTTATGCATTGCGTTGCGCCGCATAAACATAAAACCATGTCTGCATTTGTGATCAGAGAAATGACAAACAACAAGCCCTACTCTACACTGCCCAAAAAATCTCGCTTTAAATATAAAAAATATAAAATATAAAAAATATAAGATATAAAAACTCTTTAAATATAAAAACAGTCGGCATTGTAGTCTACTCTACCAGGATCAGGAAACAGTCCTCCATAAAATGTGCTGCACACATCTGAATATTTGGGTTGAACTGTTCTGGAACAGTGTTGTAAATACAACTTAACCACTGATTTCTAGTTGTGTCCATTTTTGCAAAGCCAAACAAAGTAGCTTCACTTTCACAACGAAACACAGCGTCTTCACGACATAGCGGCGGTGGCAACAACAATACTACAGCGAGAATAAAAGTTACGCCTTCTCTCTTTGCGTGAACATTTGGGTGGCGTTATGGAAATCTTCCCACACAGTGATGTAGATATGAACGAGGCGTTTTAGGTAGGCGTGACTGACTCTTAACTTTTATAAAGAATATCTCTTTGGATTTGAGACTTTAGTCTTTGCAACTTTACAGATC